>NW_019416550.1:16600-17524 GCF_000390285.2 Anoplophora glabripennis | reverse complement strand
TTTTTTTTACAATTTCAACACCCTGTATCTCGAAAATTGTGCATTTTAGAGGGTAAGTTAATACAAACTTTTTTTCAAATTTTTGGACGAGCTATCACATCCTGAAGTCCTGCGCATATATTATGAAACACCCTGTATATATATATTGTTGTGTTGAATGTTTTATGTGTTAGTTAAAATTTTATGTATGAATGTTCTATTTTGGAAATTAATGTTTTGCGTAAGTTTTGAATAGCCCCTGTATATGTGTGTCAGTAAAGTATGTTATGTGTAGTGTAGTATATGTTAAAGACGTAAATACAATTCACAAGTCTTATATTTACCTGCTAATGCTTAAATGGCCTCTATTTTACACTTTATTTAATTTAAAATTTAAAAAAGTTTTTTATTTTTATATTTTATTTTTTTTAAGTGAGCAACTCCCTCGAGCAGGAGGCGGGTTCAATATTTTATTCAAGTAAGAATCTACTTATTTCTTTGTCATAAATTTAGTTTATCTTACTATATAGATTTTCCTCAAATATCACACATGGAATAATAAATAAATCGGATAACTTTAACAAGTGTCAGCTATATTTACTACAACGGATGTTCAGATATACAGTTATACAAATTTTCTTAATCTAGACTTATACTAAAATTAGAATTTGAGATCTCTTTATTTATATTACTTTTCAAATTTGATTGGTTAAATGAAACTTTTGTTTTTAAATTTGTTAAAATTTTGTTTTAAATATCTTTATCTTTCATTGATCAATGTTTTTTAAATATGTGGCCAATAAAATACACCTCTTAACTGCAGTTAAATAAAATGGTCTACCTTGTATTTTGAAATTTCAAAGTTCTCAGACGATCTTGAAGTTGGCAGGCCTGCTGAACTGGAACTAGACTTTCTCGTTGTTTTCTGCCATTAACTCGTTCTGA
>NW_019416550.1:13951-16291 GCF_000390285.2 Anoplophora glabripennis | reverse complement strand
TAAATTCGAATGGGGGGCAAAGCCCTAGGTGGGGCAAAGCCCTAGGTGACTACATTTTGAATTTCCTGCCATTTTTCCTCCGTCAAAAATGCTGCGCTCTGATTGGCTGGCGGGGAAGGGGAGGGGGGAGGGAAAAGGAGGAGGAGTGGGGGTAAAATTCGTCAAAAATGACCAGGATGAACCTTCATAAGAAAATACATGGGATTTTGGCGTTGAACTCACATAGCATATCTACTATTCAAACATTTGAAAATACAAAAATAAAATTTTTATAAAATTCCTATATGGAAGTATGTTTAACAAGTGTGATAGTAATGAAATTAAAATATTAATTTTAGCAATAATTTACAAATATTTATAATTACCACATTCATCAGCGATTAGATTAAAATAGAAAAGAAGTGGAGTAGTTTTTCAGGAATAGCACAGTGATTAGTTTCTATCGTCTGATTTAAATTTGTTTTACTGTGACGGCAAGAACGCAAATTATAAGGTAAGTTTTATATCATTTATTATATATTATGGCAAGCACTCGGGCAAGCACCAAAGCGATTATTTCTAAAAGTAGGTAAGGGGTCGGTTGAGACCACCCCCACTCCTCCTCCTTTTCCCTTCCCCCTCCCCTCTCCTGCCAGCCAATCAGAGCGCAGCATTTTTGGCGGGAAAATGGCGGGAAATTCAAAATGTAGTCACCTAGGACTGTGCCCCTAAGCCCCATGCAGGTATACCCACGTAGGTATGCAGAATCCCCACGTAGGCGCGTGCTCCCTAAGGCCTCCACCTAGGGCTTTGCCCCACGCCTAGGACTTTGCCCCCTAAGGCTTTGCCCCACTGGGGCCCCGCCCGTCCGCGTAGGTCACCCAATCTCCACGTAGGATTCCCCACGTAAGCAGTTTCAATGCCGGAGTTCCCGCGAGGGGCTTCGCCCCAGGGCCCCCAACGCGAGCGCGCTTATCAGTAGACGCGGTGTGCTTGGCGTTATCGGTAGAAGACGTCAGACAGGTTCGCGTTTACCGTTCACGGTGTTCTTGACGTTATCTGTAGATGTCGAGCAGATTCGTAACCTGCGGTGTACTTGGCGTTATCAGTAGATGTCAGGCGGGTTCGTATGAATAGCGTGGGCGGTATACTTGGTGTTTATGGGTCTAATAACGTCGTAATCGTATACGGAATGATATATAGGAAATTTTGCGCTTAAACTACAGGAGACGAAATAGCGACATGTGTTAAAGGAGGGACATCCTTCTTCATCTGAATCTTAAACGTTCAAGACATATATATCTTATTAATAGTGTTACATTATTTGTATTTAAAAAGCCCACATATTAGTTTTAAATATTGCAAATGTATCAAGAAAACCAAGGTTGTGAATAATAATTTATTACATAGTCGCAATAGATACAGAATAATTATACCTCTTTTTAAACCCAGACGTGGTCTCTTCTTTTAAACCCAGGCGTTTTGTAGCGTGGTCGCTTCTTACTGCAGGTAGATATAGTCCGGGAGGGACCTAGAGCAGAGGCACTGAATGAGAAAAAATCTCTGTATGTATGCGTACAAAAGGTAATTGTACCACTTGAGATTGAAAAATACTATCGAAATAGTTAGGAGAACATTTTGTAATCATCAATTAATATAATGAATAATCATCAATTAAGGTTACTTATTAAAGCTAATAAAAAGTTTTTGAAGTTGGGACTAGGCGAAAACTAGAGCCTAATACTGGCCATTTACGAAATATGCAATGACAAACATACTAGATGGCTTGAAAAAAGAAGACAAGATCCACATAATGGAATTCAAGGAAATAGTCCAGCGGAGGAAGCCCGCAAGAAGTAGAGCGAGAAAGAGAAGAAAGATCGCAGTGGAAGAGTTCCAGGTAAGGGATAGTGGTTGGACAATAAATTCAAAAATATAGACAAGAGAGAGCAAAAACAAATCAGAGAGTATGGAATCTGGAGTCTGGAATTGTGGGGAGGGTAGCAAAGCTACAGCACTTAGGCCCCATTGGGCCCCTTGTACATCCTCCCATTAGAGAGATCAATCCACCTGAGCCGCCAACCAGCCTATTACAGTGAAAAAGATGGTGACGTTGCTCAGGGGGGTCTCTCTAATATAGGCCATTGAAGGCCAGCGCTCTCCCAACATGGACTCTCTTGTTGACGAGACGGCAGTGCATTCACATAGTAAGTGCAACACCGTCTCGTCTTCCTGTTCACAGCCCCTACAAAGAGGTGGTTCACACTTCCCCATATTGTAAAGGTGTTTCCTTAGCCAACAGTGTCCAGTTTGAATACCTGTCACCAGGCGAAGATTTGACCTAGACATAGCCAGGTATTT
>NW_019416550.1:0-10020 GCF_000390285.2 Anoplophora glabripennis | reverse complement strand
GTTTTTTTCAAGAAATTATCGTTGGAAAATTGTTTTATTTTGAATTTCATGTGAATTTTGACATTTCCGGAGTCATTTTCCATTATATAACTTGCATTGCACAAATTTGTGATATTCTTTTAAAACTAGACATAAAATAGAACTATTTGACTTAATTTTACTACACCATGTGATTCTTTTTAAGAAAATCTATCAATTTAATAAATATTTTCAGTTTAATTGTTCATACTTGGAATTAAATATTTTAAAACGCTGCTATGCTTTAAGATTTGCTTTTATTTAATGTTTTATAATTGAGCAGTATGTCATAACATATATTATATTATAGACTTTACAATCCAATTCTACAGAACTAAATACTGAGACGTCCTCTGTGAAGATGCCCGCAGGGAAAGGTCGGGGCGTAAAATACAACGCCTTCGACGAGGAGTGCGTCAAGCGGCGCGGCATCATCGCAGTAAATAATAAAGACAATTTGTGTTTACCGTATGCCTCGGTCGATTGAAATATACGTAAAATTGAGAGCGGTGCTAGAAAGTGTAGCATTCAAAGCGAGCTCTAACGGGAACATGGATTACTGGACATGGTGCATAAAGCCGTAGAAAAAGGAACAAGGTACCGGCTATAGTAAACATACAGAAACATTGCAATAATATCTTATTGGGATGGGCACTGGGGCGCGAAGCATTATATCGCGTGCCCAAATTTCCATAGTAGTAAATTTTTTGACGAAGATCTAGTTGCAATTGAACGCAACAAGTCAGATGTCTTCTTCATTATGACTAAGAGCGGCGTTGGAAACTGTAGCGTTTCAAAACGATGACTGCTCCCCAGCTGTGTAGAGGAAAGGAAACAATAGGGGACGACAGTATAATACTTTCGTCAGATTTGGTATCTTTCATTAGAGATGCTGCGAAGAAGGTCCGCTGCATCAACTTGATAATATAATATAATCCCAATAGTATCAGCCTTTTTAATCGTATCAAGAACGAAATACCGTATATTATATGTAAATACAACGATTTTAAACTTGTAAATGCACCCATTGAAATTTTTGTAAATGACGATAATAAAATGCTAGAAATAGATTAAACTGCGCTTACCCCCTCCACTCCTACATAATAATAAGAATACCTTGAGCAAGCGTCTCTTGTCTTGTTCTTGGTAGTGACAAGTCGTGAAAATGAAAACGGCGTTTTACTTTAAAGCTAAAGCCTTGAGAGAGATAAGAAAGCTAAATATTTGTGGTCGTCAAGGAACCGTCTCTTGACGGAGAGAGACTTATACAGCTTGGTTTGCTGTACGGTTATCACCTCGTGCTCCTTGGTTCTCAAGATGTTCCTTGAGGCCACGCATACCGGGCTGGTGGTGGAAGTATCCAACATCATATCCTTTATGGTATCGAAATTTACCAGTCGTGAGGCTGAGTAGTTAAGGGATATACCGTTAACTTTACACACGACCTCCTCGTTATCCCTGGTAGAGAAAACCTTGTATGCGTAGTTTTTCGGGCCTCCGCTGACAAACTCGGATATGTAACTCCCCTCTCCGTACCCTTCCAGCTCGTCCGTCATATCGCCGAGGAATTCGCCTGTAGGTACGTCGTACTCTCCGTCTTTAGCCACGTAAATGACAGAGTCCGTATCATAGTACAGGACCCTGTCGCCCAGCTGTTCCAGGTAACTATACAGTTTTAGACGGGCTTGAGTGGTAACATAAGCGGCTATGACGACATTTACGGTGACGAGCGGGTCGTAGGTCTCCTCCCTGTGCTCCCAGTTAACGACGAGCGTGTCCTCGTTGATTGGGAGCGCCGAGTTGACGTAGATGCTGGGGTTAGCGAGCATACCAAAGAATTCCGCGGGGTTTCTCACAATGGATGTTTTGGGCTGGTTCTCCCTCTGTCCAAGTTTCCCCCAAAAGCTGTTCAATATAAGTTTTGCGAGAGATCGAAGATCAGAGTTCTCCAAGATCTCCGCATACTCGAGCTTAACATCTTCCCTCTCGAGAAATTGCTCGATGTTACGCTCCTTCTCCTCGTCTGTGGTACAATGGGCGGACCAGCCGGACGCCTGCTGGTTCACGGAGATGAACTTATTCATCATCCCTGTGAACAATCCTCCGATATTTGCAGTCTTATCGTATTGATCTATTTGATAAGACCATATCTCGTGGATCTTCAGCAGGCGATACCCTTTTTCAACGACTTTTACAACTTCATCCGTCACCCATGTCCCCGTTAGAGCTCGCTCTACGTCGTTATGTCGACACTCTTTGCTCGTGTTCATGTGTTCTCCGCAGGTGCGACAGAGAACAAACATGAGCTTGTTGTTCATCTTGGCCGGGAGCACGGGGTGGTAGAGATTCTGGGGCGGTAGGATCTTGCATTTAACAACCTCGTTTACATTGCGAAGATCTGTAGGACATTCCTCACCCACATAAACTTTAGGGTGGCCTATGGGGAACTTGCCATATTTACAGACCCAGGGGTAGAGAGAGCAGACGTCAACGTATTTGATTTTTTCGCCTGGGCCGCACTTGTAGTATTCGACCGTGTTCCCTGTGCGGCCTCCGTAGAAAGCGTCTCTGGGGTTTAGCGGCGTTAGGGTTACGAGCGGGTGCTTTTCAGTGTAGTTACGGACTTCATCGTTCTTATGAAGATCCCGCCTAAACTCACATTCCCACTTCTCAATGACCTCGTAACCAAGGTCTCCAAGTCTTTGTATCTTTGCACGAATGGCTTCGTGTCGGGTGTTTAATGTCTGGGAGGGGTCTTCGGGTATAGGAGCGTCTCTATTACATTTGAAGCAGGTGGGGCAGCCGTGATAGTAGCAGCCGTTAAACTCAAACACCTGATTGGTTTCTGCGGCATACCCATCGACTTTTATACCCGCGACTCGAGATTCTTGCTGTTTAGCAGCATGTTGAATGTTTATTTGTCGCTGGTGTTCCTCCCACACTAACCACTGGATGGCTATCTTGCTTTGGTTATCGCGCCGTCTGTAGCCGCCTTTGGGGATGATGCTGATGGTGTTTGGCTTGAGGAAGATGCGTCTGTACACCTTATTGCACGCGGAGGCTATAGTGCAAGCTTCCGTGTACGGGCAGACGTTTCCTGTTTCCATCAGCTGTTCCCTGAACTTGAGACATGCAGCCGTCAGGATCTCTACGTCCGATATGCAATATTCGACGAGGTCGCGCTGCATATTGAACTCGTCGTTTTTATGTTCCTCGTGCCACTCGAGGAACTTGGTACGATCTTCCGGCTTCATATTATCAGGGTCATAGTAATCGGCGGCTGGTAGCATAATTTTGGTTGGCTGCGGTGTTGAATAGGTGAGGGAAGTATCCTTTCTTGAAATTATTACCCAAGCCGAAAGCCTTAGGCAGCTTAGAAAGAGCCATTGGAAAATAATTTAAGCTGTCCAGGAACTTTACGTTCCCCACGACCATGGAAATTATTTTAGTACCCCGCATGATGAGTTCGGGGGTGAGGTCCGTCTGTGTCAGGATATAGTTGAGGCAGAACTGGTGGTCGAAGGCCTGCCCGTTGTGTGCTACGACCACCACCTGCTTGAATGTTTTCCTCATGGTCATGAGGTGGTGGAGGAACGGCGAAATGGGGTCTTTACACTGCAATATTTGCAGTCTAACCCCGCATTTGCTGCAGATTTTCTGCTGCGACGTGTTGAGGCACGCGTCGCAGCATTGCTTCAAGACGCAGAGATTTGGTTCATGCAGGAGGGACCCGTCCGACCTCGCCTTCTCTTGTCGCGTCTCCAGGTCGTAAAAGGCGAAGAGAAGGTCGGTGGTCTTCGGCTTCCCTGTGTTAGGTTGCATATAACACAGGTGGTCTGCAGGGACGTGGACGTTGCATATCTTGCAATATATCTCCCCGCAGATATGGGTTCTGCCCATTTTTACCACCTTGAGACAGTCGGGGCAACGGCGAATCTGTTCGCAAACCGAGCTCTTTCCCACTGACCCCTGGCTCCTATGATTGTCGTAGCATTGCCGGCCCCTGAAGCTGCGCTGACAATCGACACAGGTTACTGCGATGTCTTCGGGGCATGCGGGCGACTGCTGGCACGCAGGGCAGGTACCTCCACACCTGTGTTTGTTTTTAGTATTATATGGCACCTGGCACCTTTCACAATAGTAAATGCAACAGAAGGCGGCTGTTAGCGAAGTGATGACATTATACTGCCCCTCGTGATACAATAAATTCAGGTTTGGACCGTGGACGGAGCCTTTGAAAATTACATCACGGCCTTTGCTACCGTACTGGTACACGACAATGCAGTAGTCTTTTAGGCGTCGCTGGAACTGTTGCAATTCGGGGATGCCACAACCTTCTTCGGGAATGGTGACATTGGCAGCCTGTAATAATTCGTTGGCTCGCAGGGTCTGAATCTTCCCGATATCTCTGCGCACCTTGGTTTGTTCCTTGTCTCTGTTCACGTAAGCGATCGCCACTACTAACGCCCGGGGCAGACACAAATTGTCTTTATTGTTTATTGCGACAATACCACGTCTCATGCCGCACTCTTTTTCAAAAGTATTGTACTTTTCGCCGCGTCCTCTCCCTGCAGGCATCTTCACGCTAGTCACGCCCAGACAGAAGGTATCGGTGTTGACCCCTGCCGAGTTGGACTGGTAGACGCTAGAGATGACACCCCACATGTCGTCGTATGTAACCTCTCCGGCCGGCTTGAAGCGGACCCAACCATCACCTCTGGCAAAGTCCCTGGAGCAAAACGAAAAAGACACCTGGTCCTCGGGGTTAAGACCTTCGACGCCTTTAGCTATGGCCTGCTGGATTGCCTCTTTAACCCACCCTACGGGTTCTTCGAAGACGGGGACCGGTTTAATTTTAAACTCTAAAGTACGCCCCATCAAGTTAAAGCGGCGGGTTGTGTCTTTAACGATCGAAAATTTAGACATCTTGAATAGCGTAGAGCACGAGAAGAAAACTGTGATCTTAACACTTCAAAGATTGAAGATAGACTGGCTAGAAGGCCGTAGGAGGTGCGTAGTTATTACCTTTCAGGTAACTAGTGTCGGTGAGATATAATTTTGAGACCTGAAAAAAGGTCGCGTGATTAAGATGTGTTTGATTAAAAAAAATAGAGCGTATATTCTCGCAAAAAAAGAGAAAAATAGAAAAATTTGAAAGTGAGTAAAACGAAAAGATAGTGGATGCTTTCTACCTACTAGGGGCAAGCATATCATCGATCGCGAACAAATGAAAAAATCGGTGAAACCCACTATCATATTGCAAGGCGTTTAATTTGATATGCGACACGCCATATTTTAAAAACACCTTTATTGAAGACATTTCAACACTTTTTTTTAAAAACTGATAATTTCAAATATGATAACAGCGCGTGTAGATAAGACTCAAGACAGCGTACTGAAAGGAAAGACCAGATATACCGACGTATCCGGCTTTTATACTCCGTTGATAACCTTCTCTCCTAATCTCGAACCTGTCTCTAACGGTCGATATCTAAAAGGCCTCTTAAAGTTTACGGTTTGTGCGTCTTTGCCATTAGAATCAGTGTTAATTTACGATATTTGGCAAAGTGAAGCGTTTTCCCAATTAAAACGTGTGTAAGTTGTGAAACACTTGATAATTACGCCCACGCGCTTACTCTGAGCTCGTCAGACTACAGCTAACCGATAACAAAAAGGCACCCTGATATCCACGGTTTGTGCGCTCCGGCTATAAGAATCAATGACAATTTTAAGATTCCGCCTAGTTTAATACGTTTTCCCATTTGGTTGTGTGTAAATCGAAGCATATACAAGTTGATAGCACGTAAGATGTAGAAAACACGTGATATGCGTGGTGGTAACGGTGCGCATCTTAAGCTTTTATGATCGTTCTTTCTTCGCCAATCTGTTGAGGTGTACGGAGGTGTGGTGCTCGCGGGGTTTGAGTTGGCTGGTGGTCGACTTTCTTCCTCACGTTAGCGTGACAGGTNAATTGTGGGGAGGGTAGCAAAGCTACAGCACTTAGGCCCCATTGGGCCCCTTGTACATCCTCCCATTAGAGAGATCAATCCACCTGAGCCGCCAACCAGCCTATTACAGTGAAAAAGATGGTGACGTTGCTCAGGGGGGTCTCTCTAATATAGGCCATTGAAGGCCAGCGCTCTCCCAACATGGACTCTCTTGTTGACGAGACGGCAGTGCATTCACATAGTAAGTGCAACACCATCTCGTCTTCCTGTTCACAGCCCCTACAAAGAGGTGGTTCACACTTCCCCATATTGTAAAGGTGTTTCCTTAGCCAACAGTGTCCAGTTTCAATACCTGTCGCCAGGCGAAGATTTGACCTAGACATAGCCAGGTATTTTTTGGCTGTGTCTTTGCTAGGATACACTAAGAATTCCTTAGCAAAGTGACAGCTGATTGTTTCATCCCACCGTTTCACAAACAAATCAGAGAACAACAGAGGTCGAAGTGAAAGCAGCCTCCACTCCAAAGGGATTGGGTACCGCAATCTCGCAGAGGTTAAATAAGGGGAGCAGCCTCTACTCCAAAGGGGTTGGTTACCGCAATCTCATAGAGGCTGATGATCCTAGGAATTGAGAGTAAAGAAGCTACTTGTTAAATTGTAGGAAATAAAGGGGAAGTTGGCCCATTTTGAAGTCCATGAAAAGCACTGTCGTTTTAGAGAGTGAGCGATTATAAGCTGACGAAGTTTCAACGAGGAAGTAGACAGAAGGATATTTGGATGCATTAAGCAAGTATGAAATTCGTTCAAGCAAGACTCTATATGTTCGGGATGAATATATTTCCATGATGTCGGCGCAAGAAGCCGAATTTCATAAAGCCACTCGTTGTCACATTTGCGAACAGCCTTTTGGTCCAAAAGACGTTAAAGTAATATAAATTATAAAGATGGGGTTGTTATACCTTTGTTTTTCACAACCTGAGCGGGTACGATGCCCACTTTATTTTGGAAAATATCGCGAATGACCCCTCGCGTAGGGTTGATGTAATGTACTCCCCATCAATAAGGAAAAATACATTTCGTTCACGAAAAACGGCGTCAGATTCGACAGTAAAGTTTCGTTTTATTGACTCCTTTCGATTCATGAATTCTGCATTAGATACGTTATCATCATACTTGACCGAGTATCCAAATTTAAAAGCAGATTTTTCCGAACTAGCTGACGATGAGTTTAATTTATTAACGAAAAAGGGGGTGTATCCATATGACTTCATGGACAGCTTTGCTAAATTTAATATCCAGTCTCTGCCGGAACAGCCGCACTTTTATAATCGTTTAGAAAATAAAAATATATCCAGCAAAACAGTATGAGCATGCACAACGTGTATGGTCCACATTCAAAATTCAAAATTTGGGCGAGTACGCGGACTTGTACATGAAAACGGACAATTTACTTTTGGCTGATGTGTTTGAGCAGTTGCCATATAACATACGGTCTTGATCCAGCTAATTACTACGCATTATTGTATGCTGTTTAAGACGCGCCGGACATTAGAACTTTTGACTGATATCGATATGTTAATGTTTTGTCGAACGGGAATTTCACGGGAGGAAAGAATGTCCAACCTCCGCTGATCGATAATATGGCAGCCGCGAAGCTATTCAAAGGAAAAACGATTTAAAAAAAAAGAATTTTTTAAAAATCTTATATTGAAGAAACCGCGATGGATGGACTTCGGCAATGTACGAAAGCTGCGAAAAATATATTAAAATATGGAAACCATAGAAACATATAAGTATACATACATACATATATATATATATATAGATAGATAGATAGATAGATAGATAAGCATTTTATTCCTGTAGATAAACATTTACATTTATATAGGATCCGTCAATAGAAAAAATAACAATAAGCACAAACTTACACAAAACAATCAACAAATCAAATTAAATACATTCAGAGTAAAATTCGTCTAAACTATAGAAACATCCCTCGATCAGAAATGCCTTCAAGGATCCAATAAAAGCCTTTCTACCTTTACAGAGTTTTACATCCAAAGGCAATCTATTATATATACTCAAACCTACTACATCAGGTAAACGTCTTGCTATATCTAGCCTTCTAAATGGAACATAAAAATTATTTCTGTTTCTAGTGGAGTACAGGTGGCGATCACCCTGTCTACCAAACGTATCATAATTGTCATAAATAAATGTACAGACTTCCAGCAAATATATACCGGTGAGTGTCAGTATCCTCAGCCTACGAAAGATATTTCTACATGAAGTTTGATTGGTCGCCCCAACCATACAACGAACAATTCGCTTTTGGGATAAAAATACATCAGAGGTCATTGCACCTAATCCCCAAAAGCATATACCGTATTTTAATCTGGCAAATACCTGCGCATAATAGATACACATTAATTGGCTCTGTGTAAGGACCTGCCTTACATTTCGAAAAAGAAAGCATATAGAAGCAAGCTTTGATGTAAGTGCAAAACAGTGATCCCTCCAGGTCATAGTATCATCAATTATTAGACCGAGAAATTTTACACTCCTATCCTCCCCTAAAATATCATTACCGGCTTTAATATTAAGTTTAAGGTTACTACGGTTCTGAGATGTATGAAATCTCAACAGACTAGTTTTGGCACTATTTAGGTACAAAAAATTGCAATTAAACCAGTCATNACATGCTACAGCCCTTGTAGACCATGTGAAAGAACGTGAACAGTTTTCGGCGTTTTGCAGTAATGAAACTTCAGAGAATTTATTTAAAAAATGCAAATGTAAAAATTACGGTGAAATGTATTGTAATGTTATGTACAGATACCCTTAATAAAACTTGTAACATATGATTGAGTATTATTATTTCTAACCTTTGTAAGTTTGAAAAGATGAGGAAAAATAAAAACGCTGCATGTAAAATATGGTTTTTATTTTTCAATGTAATTATCTATAATACAGAGCGTTACATACAAGTTGTGTGGTCATTCATGAACCTTCTCTTGACGGAGAGAGGCTTATACAGCTTGGTTTGTCGAACAGTTATCACCTCCTGCTCCTTGGTCCTCAAGATGTTTCTTGAGGCCACGCATACAGGGGTGGCGGAAGTGACTAACACCATATCTTTTATGGTATCGAAATTTACCAGTCGTGAGGCTGTGTAGTTAAGGGATATATCCTTAATTTTACACACGACCTTCTCCTCGTTATCTCTGGTGGAGAAGACCTTGTATGCGTAGTTTTTTGATATGCGACACGTCATATTTTAAAAAACTCGCCTTTATTGAAGAAGTTTCAACACCTTTTAAAACTGATAATTATTTCAAATGTGATAACAGCATAACGTAAAACGTAATAACGTGATGTAAAACATGACGACACCTTATACGCGTAGTAAATTACTAGCTGAGACATGTCGGTACTTGTTCATTCTTCGCTGATCTGTTGAGGTGTACGGAGGTGGTGCTTGCGAAGTTAAGAATATGGGAATTTGGGCTGGTGGTCGACTTTCTTCCTCACGTTAGCGTGACAGGTACCGCTTTCATGCGGGAGAGTACAGCCCTTGGCGTCTGTAATACCAGTCCTAATAAGATAAGGGTCGTCACCTTCAAGGGGCATGTATAGATAACGCTTTCGTTTGTGCGCATGCGTGCGAACATATTTTGTGGAATTGAGTTGCTGGGGCTTCCAACTTGCTGTTGTTGAGGCCCCTATGGCTATCAAAGAACCGCCCCCCACCCTATAGCCCTGCGCTCTGTGGAGTTTCCTTGGTTCGGTTGGTAAGTTTTTTACGAAAATTACCTCAAACCGTAATTATTTTATGAAAATTTACGTCATACTGTACTTTACTAAATATAGAAAAATTTTATGATAGTAGGTTATTATAGCCGGTGCTGAGACTCCCCCCTCCACTTTCGACCTTGGGATGACCTTGGGTGACCTTGGGTGACCTTGGATGACCTTGGGATGACCTTGGATGACGTCATCCGTGACCTGGATGACATTGATAGAGGTCACGGTGACCTTCACTTGACCTCTACATA
>NW_019416549.1:641670-664196 GCF_000390285.2 Anoplophora glabripennis | reverse complement strand
ATCTATATTCATATATTTTTTCTGCTCCCTTATTACGACCCGACACTGACTTCTGTCTGATCAAGATTGAAGAGGGACGTGTTATGAACATTTCCTAGCGAGCAAATCTCACTGATAGATCATAATAAGTGAGCTGTAATTTTTTTACCTATATTCTTTTTTTCTGACCCCTTATTACGGCCCGACACTGAGTTCTGTCTAAGCATGATTGAAGAAGGATGTGTAATGAATATTTCCTAGTGAACAAATCTCACTGACATATCATAATTTCTAAGTTCATAAGAACTGTAATTTTTTTACCTATATTCGTTTTTTTACCCCTTATAGCGGGCCGACAATGATATCTGTCTAATCAGGGGTGAAAAGTGATATGTAACGAACATTTGCAAGCAAACGGATAGTATTAACAGATCGTAATAAGAGAATTGCAAATTTAAATACATGTACACTTTACAGTGCGCAGTGTTGCCACTTCGTAAAATCGTGGCTGGAAAAGCGTGGCTGTTTTCACACCCGTCTTATAAAGCAGATAAATCAGAAGAAAATGGTTTTAACCGAGAATGCTTCGCATCGTAAAACCTCGTCATTACTCCTAAATCTTTGCGTTGGTAAAGCGTCCTTCAAGGTAATGAAATACTGATTAGTGAGACATTATTCAGGATTCATAGAAAATTTATGGAAACTATTTTGTATTTGTGTAGAATGAATACGAATTCAGTATTAGTATGAATACGAATTCAGTATTAGTACAGTGTTTTCAATCGTTATTTTGTGAAACTGAATACAGGCACATGACGGTGTTCTTTAAATTCAAATTACTAATTAAGACATGGGGTCGGTCTTAAGTTTCTAATATTTTTGACAGCGGGTTTTATTATTTTATGCTGACGATACTAGTATGTCTATATCTAATTATAATTTACCTTCCTTAATATCATATGCACATTAGGCCAGAAAATAGTTGGACGCGACTTTTTGTTTCGGCAAGCTGAATTTATCACTATAGATGCTAAATATTATGTACAATAACATATTAGTTTCCACAGCCATAAAAATGGGGAGGGGAGATTGTTTACAGGGTGGTTAATTGTATAATCTTTACGTAAATTCATGTTTTTCGCTTATAACTTTTTTCCGTTCATTTCCACGAGAAAACAGTAAAGTACTTTTTTGTACTTCGTAAAGTAAAGTACTTCGAGCATAAAAAAATATTGATTGGATCAAAAGTTATAAACAGAAGTTTATTTATGACTTTTGTGTGAATGAAACATTTATAAATTGCGTTATTATTACCAGAACGTTTTGGCACCGCATCCTCTCATTATCATTATCATTGTCTAATAACTCACACGAAATCTGGAATCGGTAAGTTGAATAGTTTACAAGTTACGGCCTTATAAACAAATTAACTAATTATTAGTATGTACGATCCCGAGGATGCACTGATTTTTTTCTTTTTTCATGGTAGATTTCATACTAATACATTGAAATCTATCATTTTTTTTATTTCAAATTTGCAACCTGGAAATCTTTTTTTATTTTTTAGCCTTAGTTGTAAAATGAAATATACGCGCACGCGCGTGATGTAGTTATATATTACATATTCGGAAAGCTTATGAAAAGAGCTTCAAGTTAAAAAAAAATCGTCAAGATTCGTTGAAAAACAACGGAGTTACAGACTGTCAAATATATTATTTTCAAGCGAATTTCGCTTATTTAACGGCAGGACTATGCATATTATCGTCATTTTCTTCGGACTCGCTGTCGTTCGCTTCCCCCACCCTTCCGCCGCGCCACGGCTCGCCGAAAATCAAACGACCCACTGACTTTTGACAATATTTCTTATGCACTTAACATACTTCCACAAACAAAATATTTTTACCTGGGAAAGTACTCAAGTTGCCGGTCATGACAGTATTTTTTTTGCCGCTACCAACTTAATTTGTTTAACAATAGGTCGTCAACTTTGACAGTCTGTAACTCTGTTGTTTTTCAACCAATCATGACGATTTTTTTAACTTAAAGCTCTTAATGTTATAATATAGTCAGTGGTCACCCTTAGAACACCAGAAAGAAAATTTACCATGTCATTATTTACCAAGTTTTTTTAGCATTCCAAGAACTAGAAACGGAACAGATTATGTCTGAATATAGTGTTGCAATATATTACCATGTAACATAAGAAACTTCAATTTTTCTTTTCTTAATTTTTTTTATAGTAATTTTAATAATCTTGACATATAACTTGACTATTTTTTCTTATTATTTTATCAGTATTATATTTATCCATTTTATAAATATTATTTTTAAGTTCTACTTTATTTCTAAACATTTCTTCATGTTCTAATACTTATATTGAACTAAGTAGTTTTATTTTTGTTTTTATAAAATATCACTACTCCTCTTATTAATGGGGTGTGTTGGCAGAAAGTTTTCTATTTTTCTAGTGGTAATGCAAAATACGACTGCTAGCAGCTGATTAGATATCAGCCACTATAATGAATTAATAACCTAATGTTAAATTTCAAAATTTGTCAAGATCATGTCAATATTTTCACTCGAATACATTCGTTAAACTCGGTTAACTTTATGTCCATCATTTTTTTGTGAAAAATCAAATAATCTGCAAGGACATTCTTGAAAAATTCTGCTGTTATAGGAAATAACATTCCATTTTATATTAATTTGACCTTAGTGTGACCTTGAAATTTGTGAAGGTCAAATCCAAGGTCGCCATTGCATTGGTCTTTCAAAATTATACAAATTTTGCCTTGAAACATTTTCCTCAACAATTCGCTATTTTCGGGTTATTCAGAGGAAAATGAGTTTGACCTTCAAATAACCTGCAAACAATTTTGTGATCCCATATTTGCACTTGAATTTGGCGCTTTATGAATTGCTGGCGTAGAAAATAGGGTGACCCATTTCATAATTTAAAGTTGGCCTTGGCTTGACTTTCAAACTTAGGGTCAAATTCGAGACACCTGAAAATTAGCTGTTTGTTCTTGACTGAACAATTGGTAGTATCACAACAAAAGACCTGGAAGGAAGACAAGATTCAGTTGATATCCTATAGAGTTTTGACGTAAGATAGAATTTTTTCTATATAATATAATAAGTATGTTTTATGAACAAACTGAAGGAGCAGCTATGAATTCACCTTTGTCCTCAATCACAACAAACATCTATCTACCTGAAAGCTTTCGAGGTTTTGCAGTCATCAGTTATACAGCCAAAGTATTAGTTTAGATAGAGCTCTACGACAGTTTCGTATTGCTCGGTCCAAAGGTGTAATTTTCGTTTTCGTGTTTTCTTCGTTTAATAATGTTCCAGGTTCTCATCCACATTTTATAGACTCTTCTAGAGGAAGATTTCTTCTGTAACTTTCAAATAGTTTTCATGAATTCTTCTCTTTTCTGTGTCATGTAGATCAAAGTACGATACTAAAAACAATTACTGTTTTTATCAGGATTTAGCTGTTCAAGATAGTAATATATTTTTATACTCGTACTGTACTTCTTTCCAAAGAAAAGATATAAAACTAAACACTCAACCATCTGTTCCTTAGACGAACAAATTCCTCGCGAGGTTATTCTTTTGGAATTTATGTATTTACAGTGAAGGGTAAATTGTATTCTTATAACATTTGTTGAAAACAATTTAAGTAACTTGTAAGTTGTTTTTATATGAGTTTCGAGACGAGTAAAGTTTTAATGTGACGTTATGTGAAAAACGAAGTTGTAGATGTAAAAAAATGTAGCAAGCAACCCAGATTATCAGATTAGTTACAGCTTTAGTGTATCGGATTACATACCTAACATCCATTACATCTTTCGTGTTATACGTTCTATGAAACAGAAATTGAGGACAGTCTGCTTTATCTCGCGAAGAATAATGAAATAGGAACATTTGAATTAAACCCTAGGAACCTTCTTGGTTGTTGCATCTTAATTATATCTTTCATGTTTAATTACAGATATGTTTGTTTGTATTTCACTCTCATTTTTGCTCTTAATGAAGACTGTGTTTTGGTCTTCATTTTCTTTTCTGATATTTCGATGAGTTATGCATTGAAGCTGTTTTTTTTAAGATTAAGAACTTCCCTATCATATTCACGCTCTTATTTATGATTCATGATTCATTTAATTATTTCAAGTACTGTTGTGTATTAATAAGTACTTCAACGCAAGTGAAATGAACAGGGATTTTTAATAATAGTATTTTGATATCTGATCGCAATTTTGATTGTTTGATTTCCCTCAAGTGCCTATTATTAAGGAATACCAATGTAGAAATGTTTAACTAGACACGTTGCAAAAACCATTGTCACTAAAATAATAAATATGTTCAATTGACATATTGTTAGTTAGTTTTATGAATTAGATATCCGTATTTATCTCCAATTTAATATAAGTTTGATACAATGTTGTTTTTCATTTCATCGTAATGTACTGCATATATTTAAATAAATGCAAGATAATTGAATGTTTCTTAAAATGTTAGGCAACTCGTGGAATGAATATGTGCCTGAATAGATATATATGAAATTTAGTAGGTACGTGTTGAATGTGCCTTGACTAACTAAATAATAATTCACTTCTGATTACTTATTCTTCAGCAAAGCTTCTGTTTTATAAAGGTACTGAATTAGTGGTTGTGTGAGTGGAATTGTACAAAGATTTCTTGCCGTTCTTGTGGGTTTATAAAATATACAGCTTTTATTTCTCATTTGATTTTAATTCGACTGGAGTTGCCTCTTCTGGGTGTTGTCCTAATTTCCCTTGACAGAAAAGGCGCCCTAAGACTGATTTATTTAAGCTGATTAATTGCAGCTGAGATACTACACGTTGGAGACAAGAGACAATGGACAAGCTTGTTTCTTGTCCGTTGGGGATTGAACCCAACCCATCTGCTCAGACGCATAACAGCCCGTTCACAGGATGCGGATTCGATATTTTTATCGAAACGATAAAAATGTCGGATGACATAGTAGTAATAGTAGTTTTGTAGACTTAGACTTTCCTTATTGGTCGTTCGAATCCCACGTTGAGCGCCATGTTATGAAAAGTAATTTTGATACCTCTAATATGGTTTACACAGGATTGTCGGACATATCCCTCTTCAGACCAACCTTAACGGATGCTTGAATTAGAGTACGTCGCGCTTGTCGGTTAATAAGGTAAGGTATCAGGGTTGACCTTCGAAGAGGTCTTCGCCTAAAATATGGATATTTTCCCTCCTCGAAATTGGTCTTGGGATGTTGGTCGTCTCAGATGGATTGTTGTCCTGTAACTAAGTGTGTTGATTTACAATCGTTTGGCTCTAGGTACTTAATCCGAATTTCGTTATATTCGTGAAACTGAAGTAGATTTTTTATAAATAATAATAATAATAATAATAATAATAATAATAATAATAAGATAATTCGGCACTACTGCACTGCACTGCTATGCAATTTGTCAACAACTTAAATTTATGGCACAGTCGTCCAGTGCGGCTATGTTTGTGCGGCGTTTGCCCGCGCGCTCATTCTTCAACTAGTCATATACATTTCTACCACCTCCACGTTTAGTTCGACAAGACCTGTATATGTGAGTATGGCTAAATAAATATGGGAACAAGTTTTTCAAATATTTCAATGCCGAGTTGCTGCGTTGCAACTAAACCTGGTACATACTACATAATCTTTGGTCTTCAATTGAGATCGGAAAGACTATACATATTATGGGTGAGTATATGTTGTGTTTATAAAACATCAAGTTATTTATTATTAAGTGATCAATTGCACTATATAGTAAATATGCTCCTTGACTTCTTGATATAGTATTGCGATAACTGTGTCGGCTTTATTTACAAATAAGATATTCTGACTTAAAAATATAAAATAATTATTTATTTAGATTTATATACAGGACAGAGTGGAAATTTGGACAATTAATTATTAGTGAAATATGGGTAATCGTGTTTCAATATTTACATACGAAAAAGAGTAAAGTTATGTTGTCTTTGTTTGAACTTTTAGGTGATTTGAAGCAAATCATTTAAAAATATACGAAGGAATTAGGGACTCTAAATTCCACAATTTTTGTTAACTTAACGACTGATACACTATCACCAGACAAAGACAAAACAGAAACTTAGAAACTATGCAATGCTTTAGAATAAGGTCAAGAAGAGACCGAAGAGATGTCCTTAGAGTACGTTCGAGGATAGTAATTTTAGGGCAAAGACTTATTATTCTTGGAATATAACCGAATTACTTGAAGTAAGATGATGATAACGTTTCTGTTCAAATAAGCAACTATTTAAGTCAGTATTAAATTTATTTTGTTAAACATACTTACATTAGTAATAAATTAAAATTAATGCACATCTATAAAATTATAAATGTAGGAAAGAAAAACCTGTTTTTTTTTTCAAGAATATTTTATATCTTCATTAAAAATGTATTTCTCTTAAACTAGGCCTAGATTTTAGTTTTATTTTCAGGAGAAAGTAAACTCGAAAGTAAATGAATAGTTGAATGTCAAGAATAATTAAATAAATATTAAAATTAAATATTTGCCATCATTGAATTCATAAAAATGCACTTAAATCAAGTGTAAAATTTGAAATATATTAGTATATTTAAATATATATTAGATTTTCTGATGGAACAGGATCAGAAGAATAAGGTGTATGTGGAGTCATCTTCAAATCGCGCTCTTGAATACTCCTGAACCTGAGTAATTTGTGATGAACATTGGTGGTGTCATGCTGCAAAATCACTCCATGATGTCTTCCCAGTCTTTTTTCTTGAATTCCAGCCTTCAGATATGAGTTGTTGACAATATACCTCCGTAGTGATGGTCTACATTTCTGGGAAGCAATTCATGTATATATTTGAAGAGGATATTCAATAGACGGATGTATTTTTTTTTATCTGAAGCAATTTTATCGAATTCCACATTTAATACAGTGCTTTTATCTGTTTTTACGTTATCCGAAACCGAGATCTGAAATAGAATTTATATAGAAATTAAATATCATATTGCGGTACAAATTTAGGCTCGTTTGACGTAATTCGGGTATTTTTTTTATTTGTTTTGTTTCCCCTCGAGACGCCTTGTTAGTGTAACGGCAATTCAACCTTTCATCGCCGCAGCACTTAAATAAACACGACTTGTGTGTGTGTATGTATACTCAATGAACTCCTATTGCGATAACTTGAATTACGGCCTCTCCCAAACCAAGAAATCTAATAAGTAGTTTATTTTATCCAAACAAATTTAAGCTGTCAGCCGTACAAGAGCCATAATGGTTTTATAACGTTTGCCGTGTGCGATGTACACAATCACAGATGCGCGTTCCGGTGTATGGAGTGTGCTGCCGACACATTTAAGAGGGCGATGCGAGTTATTTATTAGCCCACGGAGCGCATGTATCTATTTATATACTCCTTTAAACCTTTTAGCTCTCTCAGTACTAACGATTCCAGTAAAACATTACTTGCACATGTTTACTGCCTTTAACATTTTAAGGCGAAATAATTGCGGCAATAAAGTAATGCCCCGGGGTTTCCATTTGTTTCAATTGCGAGGGACTCCTGATGTGGTCCAGCAATCTCGGTGTTCTCCCTTTTTTTGTTTTTAGTTGCAATTTGTATATACATAACTGGCATAGTATTTCCGAAGTCAGTTGAACATGTAAAAAAACGCCTGGCAATAAAATTTAATGAGTCATAGGCGTCCCTAAAAAAAGTTTTCTGATAAAGGAAAAAAATTATAATAATTTGTAACGAGCGTTCAAATAAAAACGTGGTCGAAGTTGGCTCTGACACATTGGACGTAGGGAGTAGCTTATAGCGACCAACTTAACCTCATTTCTCAACGAGCTGTATAGCAGCTGTCAGTTTCAGTAACGTTAATGACTATATAACTTTATTTTAAAGAATAATCGTGATAACAATAACAAACAATTAAAGGAGCTGCGGAAAGTGTCTCCCTACTTGTTCCAAGCACTTTTCACACCTGTTCCTCAAAGAATTAAAGACATTTTCTAAGATGCCCGGGGTATTGTTAATTTCACGAATCTTGTCTATAAGTCGAGCCTGCAGATGGTTTAAATCAGGAATAGGCAGTTCAAAAATAGTGTTTTTAAGGTAAGGCCACAAAAAGGCCACACGGCGTAATATCACATGACCTCGGTGGAAATTCATGTTCAGCATTGAGACTTATTACTCGATTTTGGAAAACTTCAACATATTCATCGTCTCGCCTGCCGTATGTGCCCTTGCGCCATCTTGTTGAAAGTAAAAGTTTGTAATTTCGTTTTCTTCCAGCTGGTTAACAAAAGGAGCGATAATTTCTTCTCTATACCTTTGCGCAGTAAGAGTAGGTACCATTAAAAAAAATAGGTCCATAAATCCTCCTTCGATTGAGAGCACACCAAACACCAATTTTTTGAGCGTGTAGAGGGCCCTCGACAAAAAAGTTATCTGGTTTTTCAGAAGACCACATTCTCATATTCTGTGAGTTTATGTAACCACTTAAATGAAACCAGGCTTCATCAGAAAAAAAGGTGATATTATGAAGTTCACCGTAGTTGTTTAAAAACCATTCACAAAATACACCCCGTCGCGGAAAATCAACTTCATGAAGTTCTTGCTGACAAGTTAAACGATAGGAGAACAAACGCAAATCTTTTTTTAACACTGTGTGGCAAGTACCGACTGATACTCCCACCATTTGTGATAAAACACGTACAAAAGTTCTTGGCGCATTTTCCATTATTTGTTGGACATTTTCTTTTAATTCTTCAGTCCGCTTTTTAGGTCGGCCGCTTCCTTCTTTTCTTGTTACACTGCCCGTTTCACGAAAAACATTAACACAACGCTGAACTGCACTTTGAAAAATTTTGTACTCAACAACGCTGGGAAATTGATTTTGAAATTCTATGAAACATTCCTCAATAGAATACTTCCATATTCCATCAATCTTGCGTCCATTTCTAAAGTAGGACTCTATGATAAACACTTTTTGTTCTTGAGAAAACACCATTTTAAACGCTTTTTAAAACGAAAATATTCAAATTGATAGCGGCGATATAGCGCTTTGACAGATGACGTTTAAATTCATTTGCTATACGCTACGCCCTACGTCCAAATTTTCAGAACCAACTTGACCACGTTTTTATTTGAACGCTCGTTATATAATGTGCAGAAAATTTATATTATATGTTCATTTAGCCAACAACATATTTTAATTATTTATGTCCTCAAACAATTTTATTATATTGATGGTAAATTTCGTTTTGTTCCGTTTCAAAAGGTCTCCAAAACGCCATGTTGTAAAAATATTATTTCTCCCTTTCGCAATTGTATATCAATGATTAATAGAAGGTACTTATAATAAATTAAAATTAAATGAATCACACCAAATTCCGCATTGCTGCACTGCACTGCTGGGCAATTTGTCGACCACTTGTGAGGGGCTGAGATTTATTGCCCAGTGGACCAATGCAACTGTATTTGCATTTCGTTTGCCTGCGCTCGCATTCTTCAACTGGGCGTACACATTTCTACCACCTCCACGTTTTTCAAATATTTCAATGCTGAGTTGCTCCGTCAGCGACCGAATTTGGTACATACTGTCATTCTCTTGGTTCTTCAATTGATATCGGAAAGACTATAAGATAGGTAACTCGGATAAATGTATGTACTTACATAAAAAAATAATACGGTTAATCGTATCAGCTAGTAATACCTCAAAAGTTTAAAAATTTAAAAATTTTTTTTGCAGTTGCAATTACTGTTGCTGTAAGTACTTACTGCCTTATTTCATTTACTATATTTGATTATTTAAGGAGGTTCGATACCGAAAAAAAAATGGTAACAAAGTTTTCAAAATCATTGAAATCTGTTAATAAATATGCCAGTATGCCTCGTGTAAAAATATCAGATCGATTGCCACTACTTTTTTTTTTTTGAAAAATGATATTAAAAATTATGCTCTTATACACAGGCTCTTATGGGAGTTGGGAAAAAAACTTTATTCAAACGTGAATATTGCTCTTAAAAATGGTTAGGATCGGGAAAATAAAATTGTAATTAAAGAATTAAATATTACTAAACATTTTAAAACAGTAAGAATATGTACTTACAATGTAATTATTGAGATAATGGAATGAATATATAACGTTTTGACAAATTTGAACAAACATCTGATCCAATGAAAGGAAATATGGCAACACTGTACGCTGTATTTAACGCTTCGACTGACGCGCTATATTTGAATAGCTCGATTATAGACTGTAAAATTATTCCAGTCGAAAACATATGTAGTAATAATTAATATTAAGTAAATTTTTCGTGATATAATGCAAAATAATAGCAATTTGAAACAAAAATTGTAAGGATCTCTTTGCAAATCGAACAGTATAAATGTTCCGTCACAATGTTCAATTTGACAAGGCGACGTCTCACTATTATACACTGAGTTATTACTTCTTGATAGTTATTATATGGATTCTCGGTTTGCACATTTTACTTTTTTCTCTCATCAATCCACATTCTGTTTCATACGCATTTTATATTGTTTTTCAGTCATTACTTTTCCTTTGTATCTTGGATATTCATTTATGTTTATGGAATACGCGCAAAGCACAGTTGACAGTAATGACAGTTGACAACAACTTTTACAACTAACGCCATGGCAATGGCAATGTTGCCAGATTTCATCCATCATTTTACAAGTTCTTAAATGAATAAATAGACACTTTTATTCAAATAAAAAGTTAATTGCCGTGCATTAAACACGAAAAATATACGCAAGCTAATATGTGTTGTATAAATTTCATTCGTATTTATTATATTTAGTTCGCTCAAATTAGTTTATGTAAGGTTGGTACTACAACGAAACTACCGTGTATAAGCATAGGCTTACCTCCCGCACCGCTTGCCCTGCAAGAGATGTATCGAACCTCCTTAAGTATTACTATACATAAAGTAAATCGTCGTACTATTTCTGCTTTTAGAAAAAGCGGATAAAGATTCTCCATATATTCAGAAAAATTATTAAGACAGGATGTGCCAATTTTGACAAAATTTCCCTGGTATCTTCAGGTCTTTCTGAAAAATTTTGCGATCTTATATCAGTGTCCATTTATTGAGGACCACCATTTCCCAAATTCTTTGCCAATATCTTGCAACACTTTTATTTACGTATTTTGAAAAAATGGCAGCTAAAATTTAAAAATGATTTCTTTTAATATGTGGAATTTTTGGTTAAATTCTAATAGCATTAATTTATTGTGACTGGCAGTCAACTAACATACGATCCAGTCCATATATACATATGTCCAATTAATTATTCAGTTTGTAGTACGTATACCTAGTGACTTAATTGCTTTTCAAAGAATAGTATCGTACCTACACTCCCTATTTAAAATGACATTACGGCTAGAACAATACTCATCCTTCCATAGCATTTTGTTAATAAAGTTACACTTTGATTTTGAAACCAATTGCGAAATTCAAGACGACTGGGGAAATCAGCTGTTTCGGTTCACCGTTCGAACGCTTTGTGGTCCGCCGGCACGTTCACGGTCAGAAAATGTGATGTGAAGTAGAACACCGAATTTACGGGAGTTAAGGGGTAATTTGTTTATTATATAAAAGGTCGAGTAATTTTTTTTTGATTTTCTGTCTATTTTAGGCCTTCCGAATACGCGGTTAAAATTAATGATATTATGACCGAATCACTGCAAAGTATTTAAAGTATTTCGGGATTCTTTTTTCAAATTCGAAATCTCAAGTCGTTTGTGAGGTTTGGTGTAAAGTACCTAATTTATTTTAATTATGATATTGTAGATTATGCCTTGCTCTTATTCAAAGCTACTTTAAATACGAGCAAGTTAATATCATTTACTAATTTTTGATATTATATGACAAAATTTCATTGGTTGGATTTCAAAATTTCTGTAAGTTAATACTCCAAAACGAATTACTTACTTACTTTCAAGGAACTTTTGTGTATTGGTTATTGTTACCATTGTAGAAATTTAAAAACACGTCCTTCATTTGGATTTTTGTTTAAGCATCTGTTCATGTTAGAATGCTAACTTACTAACAATAAGCTGGTGATGAAAAACCTAATATTAATTATGTTAAATTATTGCCTAAACATTATGGGATATATTTAAATCTTCTAATTGTTGCTTAATTCAGTGGGTCGTATATTTGAGCTCATTACTAGAGAAATATTTACAGACCAAAATAAATACGATAAATATTAAAGTTTTCTGAAAAGCTTGTTATTTCCCCATACACTCAAAACATTTTGAAACGTGTTGTGAATGGTACCTTCCTAATTTTATAAATAAAAATATATTTCTACTTCTACCCAACCCTATATTTCTCTTGATTCTATTTATATGAACGACCCGTCTTTAAATGGCTTATAAGAAGTGATTCAAATGGTTCTTTGTAGTATTTTAAATTTCATACAATATACATCGTGTTACTAGCACTCTGTAAAGAAAATAAAATTCCCATCGATTCAATCTGGTATTATATAGTTGCAGTTAAATATGTTTATAAAACGTTGATATAAAATCAAATGGATCGTTACGTAACTTGTAATATTGCCATTAATAATATTACTGTAATCAAAGTCGGCATAAATGCATCATTATTTACGGAAACGTATACTTTATTTTATAAATGTTTATTTCTCAATAGAGGCGAAACAAACATATTAAGTAACAACAAAGTTATGTTTTGAGATGGTAAAGATAATTCTATTTATGTATTTATTTATTTTATCTTCGCAGCTGGAATTCACATGTTTGTTTCACATACTTAAATGTAATATCCTCTGCAATATCAAACATAAAACGGTACTTTCATACATTCAGGAATGCACTTTCACCACATGTGTTAAGAATTTTATTATTTTTCGAATTGTTGAGCTGTGGTCTATAGCGTAACGGTCTGTGCAATGAAATAAGTACTCTAAAATTTGTTTTCAAAATATCGTTTTTGACGCCCATCTCAAAAGTGAAAGGCAAGATCCTTGTCAAAATGTTCTTTATTTTGGTCGAAATATATTCACTAAAAAAATCATTGCGTTGCTAAGATGATATCACTTATCGAAAGTTGTTTTATTGGTATAAATAAAATATTTCAGTAGTAAACTTTTAATCTGGGAACATTTGTCTTTAACTTTTTCCAAATTAATAATAGCTCGGTTTCTATTTTCTAACTAAAACAATATGTAACTCTAACAAAAGAACAACCATTTGACAGTATAAGTACAGTAAAGTATTTCGTGATTCATTTATTTTTATTCCCTAAAATTGTGGCACATTTTATTTTTTTTTTGTTTAGTAGTGAACTCTTTCAAAACTAAGTTGATTTTGTTAAAAAGAATCATTGGCAGTATTTGTATAATCATGCACTGGTAACTTATTTTGGAAATATTTGAAGGGGTTGGTTGTTGGTTTTAAGAAAAAAGTTTTGTCTACGTATAAGGCCGTGCCCACAGCCTCTGTACTAAACCAACGACTGAACAAATAGAAACAGTCTTGATCCAAATCGTCTATATGGAAAAATGTGCGGTAGGTAAGGCGAAGTTCTCAACAAGGCCGACACATTACACATTTCGAAGTCATTAAGATCGATTAGGTACGGCCACAGTAGGGAGTCTGGCTTTGTTGGCCTCTATTCATCCTACCGACGTCTAAAGAGGTAAATAATTGTTTTGCGATATTATTGATGTCGGTTGACGTAATAATAAAGTTACCGGCGGTATAGTTAACGCATCAGAGGATACAAATCGAGCCTTATTACTGTGTTCATATGTTTGTTTATTCCATTAGTCTGGTTAGTTTGCTTTTATATGTAACGTTTTAGATATAACGAATTTCAATACGAATTAAAATCCTGGACAACAACCTAACAAAAAAATATAAACTGTCGAGCTACCTTTTCGTAGCGTAAATGAAGAAAAAGTTACTGGACAAAAATAATTTGATAATCTTATACATATGCAGAAATAGAATAAGTAAAAATTGTGCCTTTGCTATGTTCGCGGCCTCGTATATCTTTTATGTTAACAAATAGCTATAACAAACCCTATATATTTTTAAATCGCCGCTCAAACTCTATCAAATGACATTATTAAATCATCTCCGTGGTAACATATGTCAAAATTGCTATAGTTAACTGTTTTTATTCAAATGGCACACTATAATTTTTTATCAGTTCTGGAGGATATTTTTTTGCGTTCAGCTATATAAGGTCTACAGTTTCATTGGAAATATTGCTAGAAAAACAGCAAAAAAGATGAACCCTACTTTCAGTACCTTTGTTCGGGGAAACTGATAGCCAGCTGCGGAAACAACTGAATTTTGACGTTTCTAGATAACGGTTTGTCAAAATAATTGACATTTTGTACCTAACCTATTCTACCTCTAACTAATTATAACACGAATACTTACGGTAACCAAGAAAAACTAATTATGATTTTAATTTATGGAGAGTGCCGAAAGAACGCTAGAGTTGCCAGACATTTATCGTTTTCCGCAGAGACAACTTCCATCAGAAAAAATTTTCAGAAAGTTAGCCAGGAATTTAGCAACAAATGGAAGTTTTCAAAAGAAAAGAAGAGTTTTTAAACCCAGAAGGGCAAGAGATGAAAAACATTCGATAAAGATGTTAAATGGCCTGTTAGATATCCGGATGTCACTCCTATAGATTTCTTTCTTTGGCCTTACCTAAAAGAAAACGTTCACTCTTCGCCTTTACTTAAATGATATTGACGACCTTAGAAACAGAATAAGAGTAGAATGTCGGAGATTAAATGAAGAAACACTAGAGAGGGAGTGATAAACAGAGCTATTCTGTGTATGGAAGCAAATGGAAGTCATTTTGAACATTTGAAATAAGTATTGTTTTAAATTGTTATATTTTTATCGTATTAAAAATAAAATAAATGTTACTTTAAAAACATAATTACTTGTTTCCGCAACTGGCTATGATTTTTTAGAATAAAACTACTAAAAGTAGGGTTCATCTTTTTGCTGTTTTTCTAGCAATATTTCTAATGAAACTATAGACTTCCCTACATAGCTGAACGCGGAAAAAAATATCTCCCAGAACTGACAAAAAAATATAGTGTGCCATTTGAACAAAAACAGTTGACTACAGCAATTTTGACATAATGTTGCCACGGAGACGATCTAATAATGTCATTTGATAGAGTTTGAGCGGGGATTTAAAAATACATAGGCTCTATTATAGCTATTTATTAAAATAAAAGAGATACAGCTTGAATCACGGTATACTCAAGTTTTCAAAAAATTAACTTTTGAAAAAACGAAGACTTGTGTATACATCAATAAAATGGCAGTAAACGGGAAAAAAATTAAGTCTTAACTGTAACTAATGACGTAGAAATGACTTATTCTGGGTAAATTTTTCCCAAAAATTATGACATGCTAGTGGAAAAAAATGTTTTTGTAATGCAAATCTTATTTTGAATGAAAATAATCTCTTGACTTTTTCGCTTTTTACCGTTATGATACAAATTAACAATTTGATACGTTTAGATAAATTTAAAATCATATTAATTTTTCTTATTCACTTATGGGTTTTTGACCTGGTTTCTAAGATACACTAAATTCTAACTGGCATTTGCAGGGATTACAAACTTCCCCCTTATTTTGAGACAGTTTGCTAACGGTATGACCAAATTTATATTGTATTTCATTTTCAATTTCATTTTTATTGATTTGTGTTATTACACATAATGTTTACACACGTCAGAAAAGAAACATTGATATTTTCAAAGTACAACACAGTTACATTCCTAAAATTAAGTAAAAAGAAGAATAAGGATTAAAATTCACATGACAGAATAAATAAAATCAGATAAAACAAATACAATAGCTCACAAATGATTAAGGTGGCCATATCCCTGGCCGAGGAATGGTGAAATTTCTGGCATTTTTAGGTACTGAAATCTTGAAAAGTAAAACATGTAGAACAAAAGTAAGCACAAAATTAACATCCTTGATGTTTTGTTTATTCATTGTTACCATTTAAATTGACCCAAATAAAATAATAACTAATAAAAAGCGTTTGTAAAACATGCGTTTTCTGTTATCCTAACCCCACATTTTAAGAATTATTTTCACGTACTTATAAATAAAAGTAAACAATTTTATATGTAGGACTAAGCAAGTAAATGTTATAAGAATATTTATTGATCGTTTTTTGCAGCTGTTTATTCGTTTTACTGCGGCGTCTTTGAATATACTCAGGTGGCATGACATAACATTCCTATTATTTGATAAGCTTTAGATTATTCAGTTATTAAATGTTTGAAATTATTTGTCTTTGTGGAAAACACTATTTAAAGAATATGGGGCCCTTAAGGTCGCTGTCAAAAAACTGCTCAATATCATAAAATACATCTCTCAAAAGAAATTTTTTTATTCTATTTTTAAATTGATTAGGATTGAGATTCCTTATGTGGATTGGTGGGGCATTGAAAAGACATATTCCTATATATCTCGTACCATTTCTAGTATTACTTAGTCTTAATAGTTAGTAGTTAATTTATTATTTGATCTAATATTATGAGTGTGCAGCTGACTCACATTTAAGCCCATTTAAGCGTATGATGAAGGAGACAGCACACTGCAAATCGTATTTATATTCTTTGTTTCTCATTTCCAGACATTTGCTTAATTTTCTTCAAATGTCTCAATTTTGAAAACACCAATTTTTTGAATGGTAAATACCAATTTCCATGGTACTTTTCGATCCGCCGTAATGGGTCCGGCATTTTGGATTGACGATTTTGAAAACCACCGAGTAAAAGTTTCAGCCATAATCTTCAAATTTTGAATGCTTTCCCGATTTTCACATCCGACGGCGACGTATTGGATCCGCCATTTTTATTCAGAAATTTTCGGATTCAGAAGTTAGATTCGTAATCAGCGACCCCAAAAATCCACAGTAACAAAATTCAGGCAAACATATTGAACAGGTCTGTAAGTGATTTCCAACCATTTGAGGAATAAGTTGTATTATATTTTTTTGGTATGTTTCTATCAATCTACATTTATATTTGGTAGTATAAAACACAAGACTATGATTTTTCATATTGTTTTGCAATAACATTCGTTATTTGATCTTAGGCGTAAAATTAACCCCCTTCTGGGGGTGGATGTGGATTTAATTTGCATATATTTCTTCCCAATGATCAAACTATTTTAAAACGTTTTCTCAAAATATTTACAAATTATTGTTTTTCTTTATAAAGCTTTACCTTACTATTTCACCCTATTTTAGAGGATATTTTAGCGTTTTACTAAAAAATGCCCTGGTAAATCGGTTTTTGAGCTGCGGATTCGGATTCAGCGTCAAGAAATACACAAGATTATGTACTCATGTTTCTGGTACATAACTTTTTTTGTAGAGCTGTACTTGCCTTTTTAGGAAATAAAAAGTAGGTAGGTATGTAATAATGATGCCCTTTCAATTATTTATATGAAACTTTAACTGTAATTCGTCAAAATCAAAATTGTAGACATTCTTTCATGTTAATTAAGTTATTGCACAATTCAACCACACGTTACTAGAAAAAATGTCATTTCAGAGAACTGACGTAGAAAAAAGTTATACTTAAGTATATACATATATAAAAAAATTATGCTATTTTCTTATATTATCTAAATCCAAAACATAATCATGCTTCAAGTGATACTTGAGTGAAAAAGTACCAAACTTGTAATTTTTTATAACGCTGGAAATTCCGATAATATTGATAAAGCACCGTGACGTGTTTTTGCTGCTTATCTGTTTAAATAATTAACCTAATAATAACTTCATAAAAAAAAACTTATTTTTTTCAGCTGCATTACCTTTTTCTATCCCAATAACTTCCTTATTATTAATCACGGCTTAGTTATCGAAATAATGGTATTAAACGTCGAAGCTGTATCGATTTAGTTATCGAAATAATAGGCGCTGTTACGTGATACTGTTTTATGTAAAAATAAAGCACACCTATAAATATCCTACGGTACAGCTAATCAATTTTATCAATTAATTACTTCCAATTAATTTGATGCAGGCCGACATGTTAATTACACGCAATTATCAACAATATTAATGACACTAGGCTAAGTTGTACTTAGGGCTGGGGGAACATTTATTTGTTGATTATGTTGAAAGCCACGTGTTCCGGTTTTTGTCCGTATGTTTGCAGCTATTAAAAGCTGATATTACAGTGTCAACATTGGTGTCGACTAAGTATTAGGGTACATTGTTTAAAAACTATTTTTACTTCGATTGACAGTTCTTCAGTTTCATTGTAATTAGCGTTTCATATTTTATACACAAAAAATGTTATATGAAAACCTTTAGATGGGTTATAATGGTTATAAGTTATAACTTATAACCTTGTCCTGGAATTGACGAAAGTGCAACTTTTGATGTCTTTAAACGCAGAACATTCGTTCAAGCTTTTTCAACCGGGGCATTAAGTTTCGAACAACACCTTTTCATGTTCCCGATAATTGCTTATTGGCAAGGTTTACGGCAATCGATAACGTGTGGATATGTAACACAAGTGTTTTAAAATTTAAGAAAACAGCAAACTGAAATCGAGAAATAACTCAGTTGTTTCTAACATCAAAGCCAAGCTTGTATATTTTGATTGCGGTTAAGCAAACATATGTCGGGAATTGTTACTGTCAAAAAATGAGTAGGTTATTTAGACAGATATTTTATGATTTACTTCGAATACAAAATACATCTAAATTAAATTGTGAAACAAATCGTACGTAGACAATATTTTTACTTTAATTGATTCTTTATTTAGTGTATTATTATTTAAAGTCTATAAGCTATTTGTTAAAATTAATATTATTTATAATTGACTTATGTCAGTACTATTAAAGCAATTGAAATTTTATATTTGATATGAAAACACATATTTGAAATTTACTGCAATATACGAGGTCTTTTCAGAAAATAACCGAACTTTTCGAATTACGCACTAATGGAGATATTTAGTGATATGTGATTGGCAGCACTGCGTTGCGCATAACCACCTCTGTAACCACGTGCTCTTACATTGTTGATATCTCACTTAGTTTTCGTGATATTGTTATTTGAGTGCAACGTGTTCAAGTGTTAGTGACGATTTTTGTGTCATTTTCTGGACAACGATGCAACGTAAAATTTTGCGTGAAACTGGAGAAAATTCTCGACTCAATTGATGACTTCCACGTTCAGAAAGTCAAAGATCTGGCGCGTGCAAATCTCCGATTGACTGTCTTGCAGAAGAGGTTAAGTATCTCAATTTGGTCATACCATGAAATTTTGACATGCATCGAGTTGTAGCAAAATTTGTTCCTCATTTGATGACTGAACACCAGAACGAAAATCGTGTGGACGTTTGTCGGCAACTCCTTGAACAATTCAATGACGTTGAAAATATTAGTTCAAAGTACCATAACGGGAGACGAAAGCTGAGTTTACGGCTACAACATTAAGAAAAATGTTCTATCACCACAAAGGATATCCATGCCTCAAGAAAGCACGTCAATCTCAATCCAATGTCAAAGTGATGCTCACTGTTTTTTGTGCTTTAATGGAATTGTGCATTTAGAATTCTTGCCACAACAGTGAACCATCAGGGGGTTTAGTAACTCAGTAATAGGAGCTGTGGTAGTCGACTCAAGATTGGATCGATTTGGGTAATCAGCTGTTGATTTTTTTAATGTATCCACCAGAAGGTGGCGTAACCCAAAGGGCTGCTGGTATACCAATCAGGGACGTACAAAACCTACCCTATAAAAAGGGAAATATCATTTAGAACATGCAGAATATCGTTTCCGCCGTGTAAAAAAATGTTTGCAAGAAACTGCGTGAAATTGAAAAAATAATACATTTTAATTCTTTAATCTAAGACTGCAACAATTTCTTTGGGTCAAGATTTTAACTTTTATAATGTTTTTATATTATCCGAAAATAGTAAGGCAGCGGCTTTTTTTATTAAACAAATCTTTATTAATTTTTTTTTTGTAAAATAAACCCAATGTTAGGCCTTTATCTGAAGATTTAAAATATGCCATCCTGACTCGAAATAAAGTCCTTTGTGCTTCACATTCCGACGCCAAAATTGCTCAAATAGATTACAAGGTAATTTCGGTTTCTAGTGGGCCGTAGCTACAGTGCCATTTACTATATTTTGACCCCCCTTTAACTTTTTTGTTTTTAAAGTTTAAAAAAAAATGTGAAATGGAAAAGTTGCACGATTTTTATGAATTTTTCGAAAATAATAGGAGAAAAACAGATGATGTCCAAACAAAATGGCCGCGGATGTTAACTTTGCTGACTTAAATGGAACACCCTGTATATTCTTAAATATTTGGATAGAACGTTCTCTGTCGAGCATGCTCATACAGGGTCCGTCTCTAACAATAAGCGGATACCATTAAAAAAAGAAAAGAAGGTTTTTTTATTAAGAAAATAAGATATCTTGTAATTGTTAGACCTCTTTTACATTTTTTATAACTAATTTTTAAAACAAAAAATTAATGGGGGGTCAAAATATAGTGAATCACCCTGTACTTATTTAGAAACATGTAACGTATTTCATTCTTCTTATTTAATCAAGCGGGATATTCAAATATTTTCTGTAATAAAATTTTATCTCGTAGGCGTTAAGTGAAGGAAAACGGATATTAGTTTCCGANATTAAATGTAACGTCCTATAATATTTTTACATAGTTTCTGTCGTTACGCAACAACTCGGCATTGAAATATTTGAAGAACTTGTTCCCATATTTATTTAGCCGTACACCTCTAAAGAGAGGTCTGATCGAACTAAACGTGGAGGTAGTAGAAATGTATACAACCAGTTGATGAATGCGCGCGCGGACAGACGCCGCACAAACACAGCCGCACTGGGCGACTGGGCCATAAATTTCAGTTGTCGCCAAATTATCTAGCAGTATAGTGCAGTAATGCAGAATTATTTTATTGTTGATTATTTTTATTATTAACTTTTCTAACCTAAACTGGTAAGGATATGTTCATACCGTCCCGTTGGTTCTTGGTTGTTTATAATATAAATCACCTTTTACATTTTTTATAACTAATTTTTAAAACAAAAAATTAATGGGGGGTCAAAATATAGTGAATCACCTTGTACTTATTTAGAAACATGTAACGTATTTCATTCTTCTTATTTAATCAATCGGGATATTCAAATATTTTCTGTAATAAAATTTTATCTCGTAGGCGTTAAGTGAAGGAAAACGGATATTAGTTTCCGAACGGGCTCCTTATAAATCTGCTCGAAGTGCCTGAGGGCGTGTCTAATAATTTTCAACTTTCCTCTGATCTCGATAAAGAGAATGTGCCCCCTAATAGTTGACGATTTAGATCTCCAGTAGATTGTGTAGATGCATTATGTTCTATTTACGAGGCGGACGAGCAGAGGATGAAGTAAAATTAATGTAATTTATGTCGGGTATATTTAGTTTCGAGTCCTCGGAAGCGCCATTAAGCTAAAGTGCAGTAAAATACGAAAAGCGAGAATGTTAGAGAATCAGTATTTCTGCGGTTGTCACAGTAATATAATAATTTATATTCAGAACGACTGCGCTGGGTATGATGTAGCATGAAATTCGGAATCATGGCAGCCGCGTGTTTTATGGATCATATACTTATTTTTTATTACTTTTACAAGCAACATTTTATATACTTACACTCTTGTATTTATAAATCCACATAAGTTTTCATTCAAACTTTGCTGGAATTATTGATTGTTTTTCCGTGTCATAACAAATCGGCGATAAAAATATATATATTTTTTTAAATGTTTATTATTCTTTAAAATAATTTTGGTACTTTAAATACTTTTTGATGTAAATGTTTTGTCAAAATGTAATAGTAAAAAAATTAACTTGTATACTTTTTTTTATTAATAATTTTTTGAAATATGACCGCTAATCGTTTTTGGTTAAAAAATAATTCCAAACTACTATAGAATTAGTTAGTTTTTATATTGTCGTCGCCTAAATGAGATTTTGTAGCTAAATTGTGGATTACAGACTTTCTTTTAGGAATAATTACTAAACTAATTAGGTTATACTCGGCGGCCGAAATTATAAAGAGTGACTAATACATAATATAAAAACACTATTACCATAATGCGTATAAAATATAAAATGATTTCTATACGTTTCAATATTATTTATCTTTGTGCCGCTCGCCATGCACATCGGTAGAATCTATATCGTGTATAGACTGAGTTAAACTGAACGTCGATCTATATTTTATCTCTCTCTTTTGCACTTGGTAGGGAATAGGGAAATGCTTTTTTAGTGGGTGTAAACGGACTTGATTTGCCCGACCTGAGAAACGTCATAGCATAAGCGTAGACGAGGGGTCTAATTCCATGGCTATAATAAATTTATAAATTAAAAAAACACAATTGGGACGTTTTAAAATGCGGTATTTC
>NW_019416549.1:625417-640820 GCF_000390285.2 Anoplophora glabripennis | reverse complement strand
GTTTTTATCACACCGCCATGCCGGTCGCATTGTGCGAGGTCAGGTTTTACAGTGGACCAGTTTCCAGTGCCGTGCAGAAGTGTATTTTTAAATCATTTTCGAACTGCCCTTTTTGATTTTTTCTTTACAAAATTGTATTTGTAAGGGTCCCCTGTACATCCAGAATTTTTTTTTGGATAAGTTCTGTAACACCCTGTATATAGCGTGTCGGTTTATTCCAGTGCGACGTTCATTTGTTCAGTATGATACAAAATTCTGGCGCTTCATAAAATACATTCGTACAACTTTTGTATGTATCAATTTTTTATTAAATGTAACGTCCTATAATATTTTTACATAGTTTCGGTCGTTACGCAACAACTCGGCATTGAAATATTTGAAGAACTTGTTCCCATATTTATTTTGCCGTACACCTCTACAGAGAGGTCTGATCGAACTAATCGTGGAGGTGGTAGAAATGTATACAACCATTTGATGAATGCGCGCGCGGTCAAACGCCGCACAAACACAGCCGCACTGGGCGACTGGCTAATAAATTTCAGTTGTCGCCAAATTATCTATCAGTACAGTGCAGTAATGCAGAATTATTTTATTGTTGATTATTTTTATTAATAACTTTTCTAACCTAAACTAACAACCTTTCCTCATCCGTTCCTGGTAAGGATATGTTCCCGTTGGTTCTTGGTTGTTTATAATATAAATAACAGGTAATAACAGGTTTAGTATAGTAATTAAATAGTTAGATACATTCGATCCAAAAAATCAATATAGATATGGCACAATCATTTGGCCATATCTCGCTTACTATTAGAGATAGGCCCTGTAATCTGGAGAATGTGTTTCATTCAAATATGTACAAATAGAGGCGGTTTCTTTAAAAAAAAAAACTAAAGTTTATTACACCTTCGCGATATTCATTTGTTCGATATGAAAAAATTCTAGCCTTTCAGGAAAATTCTTTTAACTTTTGCATTTAACATGTATTTCTATTTCTAGTTGCACCTGTAGATATACTGGAAAATATGCGGAAATACACTGTACTTTCATTATTGATGACAGTGCAGACAACAGCAGAAAATTCTACAGATTACTTATTTTTATTCCAACATTTAAAAGAGTGAAAGTAGTAAAAAAATGTTTTATAAGGGACCCAGGGAAGTCAATTCGTGTTTACATAATCTTGTTGACAAGATTTAAGTTATTCGTGTTATTAGTGATGTATTGTTCGATAAATGTCAAATATGGATGTTAATTTGATATAATCGACAACTCTTCGCAAACAAGGATCACCGTGTTGGGTGGAATCATTTAATCAGATTCCTATTAACATCACGACATTTTGATGGCACGACGATTTCTACAAGGAAATATATCACAGTGATGACTGAATAATTGGTGCTTCGCAAATCGAATCCGATTAGATACAAATCTGCCACCATAGCGAACAAAAACAATTAGACAATAGCCGATTATTTACCGTCGGTTGTTCTGTTAATTAAATTATTTATTTATTTCCTTAGCTAATCTAGCGGTTTGCTGATACGCATGGATAAGCTGTAATTTTATCTTGGAACAAACCGCTGACATTGTAACTGTTCTTCGTTTCAGCTTGCATAGCAGGTACTTATTTATTACGATAAATTAATTTAGTCTTCTATTCGAATACGCCGTATATACATACTGAATTATCGTTATATTAGATTAGAAATTCGAACTATTTAGCGGGATATATATTGAACAATTAGAATTGCAAAAGAAGCAGCGTAGTATTTTGCTGAAACTTTTTCTTAAATCAGATGTGGGATATTTCAACTAAATCCGAGAATATATCTAATTGGAGTTAGAAGTAAGAAAAAAATTAGAAACATAGTTAAAAAAATAAAATATTACAAAAGTTTATAGCAAATCACAGGCAATCTTTAGCAGCTGTTGTAAACACGAAATATTTATGTCTTACACATCATATAACTAATATAGATGTCATATTATGCACAAGTGATTTTGACATGAGGTTCTGGTGGATTGGCAACAAGATATTGTATCAGATCGACAAACGCGGCACCAATGAATTAAGCTAAGAAAAAAATATAAGAACAGTCGACAAAATTGTGCATTAGGTTGTAAAGAAATCTGGAATAGCATCAAATCTCCTTTTTTTGAGGACTGAATCTAGTTAATATGTTATTATCAATACCTCGTGCCGGAAAAAATTCAATCAGATCTAAATGAAGCATATTTCAAAAACTTTCTCTGAATAAATTCAATATTATTAATGTAACAATCATAATAACTAAAAAAACAGTATTCAAGCTTGTATCTAATGAAAGCATAATACAATATTTTTAATGTTTACTGTTCCTGATTGTAAATCCTAGTTGAAGTATAAGTACCGAAATGTTGGCCAATGAACACCCTGTAGAAATTTGGCGGTCGATTTAAGTAACATTTTGTATAAATGGGAAGAATTCGAAAGAGTAAAATTGTGCTCGGAAAAGCCATATTGTTAAATAGAATCTCACAAAAATTTTGGAAAAGAAAACCATATACNTATACATACTGAATTATCGTTATATTAGATTAGAAATTCGAACTATTTAGCGGGATATATATTGAACAATTAGAATTGCAAAAGAAGCAGCGTAGTATTTTGCTGAAACTTTTTCTTAAATCAGATGTGGGATATTTCAACTAAATCTGAGAATATATCTAATTGGAGTTAGAAGTAAGAAAAAAATTAGAAACAGTTAAAAAAATAAAATATTACAAAAGTTTATAGCAAATCACAGGCAATCTTTAGCAGCTGTTGTAAACACGAAATATTTATGTCTTACACATCATATAACTAATATAGATGTCATATTATGCACAAGTGATTTTGACATGAGGTTCTGGTGGATTGGCAACAAGATATTGTATCAGATCGACAAACGCGGCACCAATGAATTAAGCTAAGAAAAAAATATAAGAATAGTCGACAAAATTGTGCAATAGGTTGTAAAGAAATCTGGAATAGCATCAAATCTTTTTTTGAGGACTGAATCTAGTTAATATGTTATTATCAATAACTCGTGCCGGAAAAAATTCAATCAGATCTAAATGAAGCATATTTCAAAAACTTTCTCTGAATAAATTCAATATTATTAATGTAACAATCATAATAACTAAAAAAACAGTATTCAAGCTTGTATCTAATGAAAGCATAATACAATATTTTTAATGTTTACTGTTCCTGATTATAAATCCTAGTTGAAGTATAAGTACCGAAATGTTGACCAATGAACACCCTGTAGAAATTTGGCGGTCGATTTAAGTAACATTTTGTATAAATGGGAAGAATTCGAAAGAGTAAAATTGTGCTCGGAAAAGCCATATTGTTAAATAGAATCTCACAAAAATTTTGGAAAAGAAAACCATATAAAGTGAAAATTTAAAGAAATTGGTTATGTACTTTGTTAAACAAAGTATATCTAATTGTTTTTTAAATTTTGATAAGTGTAGTTAGAAATTCTCAATAAAGCTTTGAAAATAGTTAAATAAATAAATTACAAACTAAACATTTGATAATTTTAGTCAAAAACTACGCGTTCCAAAGTAAACACGATTTTTTAAAAATAAGAACAACAAAAAGTCCTTTTTTGGCAAAAGTCACCTTCCCACTTAATGCAGCGAATTACTCCAATCAAATTACGTTTTCAGGTGCCAAAAAGTAGTTCAGTAATTGAAAATATGTAAAAATTAGGAAAAATTCCGTAGAATTCAATGAACTGTTTTACCCCACCTAAATTTTTGGGCTTCATTTTCGAAATGGCGTCCAAAGTTCGCAAAAAACAGTTTTTTTCATTTATAAAAAAGGTTTTGATCGATAAATAAATTAATTAGTTGCTTATTAATAATAATAAATAATATCGCAATTTTTTCAAATAGCTTTATCTCTTTCAAAAATAAATATTTTTTTATGAAACTTGGTGAAAGGGTAACTGTTGGCGAACAAAATCAAATTATTTTTTCAAAATCGAATAATATTTTAGTGTTTGCAAAAATCGAGTTTTTCGAAAAAAAAAGCGTTTTTGCAAAATCCCCATAATTCATAGGCCGGCACTTTGACACTTGGTATCTGGATCATACTGAAAACATCATGTTTCATCACCAGTCATAATGTTGTGAACTAAGTTTTTTTTCTTTTTGGTCTCCTTGATGCCCTTGATGTTGAATTCTGACCAATTTTTGGTAGTCGATCAACTTGTGCGGAACAAACCATGCACAAACATTTCGGTAGCCCAAATGTTCGACCAAAATGCTATAAATTGACGTTTTTAATATGCTCAATTCCAATTTCATGAATTCCAATGAAGATTTTGGCTGATCTTTAGTGAATCAATTCAAAAACAGATTCGTTGAAAACAACCCCTGATCCATCCTTATGACGCAATGATTTATTTGTTTGTTTTTTTTTTAAATTTATATCCAAAAAACGAAGAAAATACTTTGCGGGTAGGATCGCAAATTATTTCCTTGACGGACCACTTCTAAAATAAACCAAACCAGAAGTATTTTTCACTATCCTGCGCTACATCTGACAAACGTTTAATCAACACATAAAAGTTCCAAGTCATCTGGCCATAAAGATGTTATCCAGTGTTTGTAATATAAACGTCTAAACAAACACCTAGCGCCCCGAGCAGATGCTATTTAAAATTTAATTCGAGTTTGGCCTAACAGTAAAATGGGGCAATAAAGGGACATTTAGGCGGTCGTAAAGTTTCAGATATCAGTTACGTGAATCTTTATTGCTAAATGGGCCACAAGTGGGGTACGAGAACCCTATGGAACGCGAACCCGAAGGGGTTGGGATCGGACACGTTCGTTTCCACCCTATTTTCGGGATCGCGATGACATATGAGGTGGAGGCATCTTTTTGATTTACGATGTCCGGATAAAAAGTTTCTTACGACGACGTCACTCAGTCAACAGCTATAAGAGTCGCCGAGGGAGTCACTTAAAACGGAACAAATTACTATTCCGACTGTTAGAATTTGCTCATATTTTTTCAATAAAATTCAACGGCTTTGGTTGCAGTGTCAAAACTGGCATTTATACCAAATTTCGATCAAATCGTTAAAAGTTATTTTTTTAAACTTTTAAAGTTATTTGAGAAAAAAAACTGAAATTAATTTTAAACTTAAAAGTTATTTGGGAAAGAACACAACTTTAACGCTCCCTGGCGGTTAAAGGAAGTTTGTTTGAAGTTTAGTTAAACCATTTTATTTGTGGTTCGTGGCTTAGGTGAAATGTGGGATGAAGAATATTGTATAAGGTAAATTAGTTTTTGTGCTCAGTGATGTCAGAAACAAAAATTATAATTAAGATTATGTGCTTTGAACTTTGAAATGTGTATATTCCGAAACAAATATGTTCTGTTCTCCTCCTGAAGTGCTATAATAAATAAATAAAAACAAATCGTAAGTGTAACATTGTTTCCTGATAGAGAAGGACTGTCAGTGTTACAAAGTCAGCACATGTACTTAAATACAGTTTATTTTAACTAAAATAAATATAAATAGGTATACAATAAAGCGTTACACAATAAAAATTAAAATAGGTTTTGAACTTATTTGTACTGGGGTCTTAAAATACCACAAAAATAAAATAGAGAGCATTGTTCTTGCCTAAGAAGGGCAAGAGTGTTGCTACAATAATGTTTCTTCACGCTTTTAATACTGTTGGTTACACGAACTACCAAGAATGAATGATATCAAAATCATAAATTACCTCTCATTGATATACAGGGATGGCCAGAAGTATGATGATGAGTTAATTTTTTTTAAAACGCCAAAACACGTTAACTGATTTTGATTTTTTCCCATCTTTCGGTTATATAATAATTAAATTTTCTTCAACCCCCTAACCCCCAGCTACCCCTACTTTTTTTTCAAATGGAAACATAAGGCATGAGGGGGCTCGTTGAAAAGCTTATAGAAAACCGAATCCAGCCATACCAAATAAACAAGTTTTATTTTTTTAATAGCAAGTTTTTTTTTCATTTAGAAATTGAAACAACTAGATAATTTACAAAAATAAACTCAATGTCGCAAATGCTGAAAATGTCCTCCATTCACTATTTGGCATTCTCCAAGACGATAGTAAAAGCTGTCCACAATATTCTGATTGACTTCAGCTGGTAAATTATGCATCTCCGCCCTAATCTTGTTCTTTAAATTCTCAATATTATCCGGTCTGTCCTGGTAGACTCTTTCTTTCAAATAGCCCCAAAGAAAATAACCCTGGGGTGTTAAGTCGGGGGATCTTGGCGGCCATTCAATTGTATCCCGTTAACCAATCCAGCGATTTGGAATCATTTCATCTAAGTATCTTCGAACATCAATACCAAAATGTGGGGGAGAGCCATCTTGTTGGAACCAAATTCTTTCATTCGGTATATCTGGATCAATTTCATGAGGGAAAATCACAGCTAGAGCAGGTATCAGGTCAAATGTTAGGAAATCCAGGTAGCGTGCGGCAGTTAAGATTTTCTTCAAAAAAGAATGGGCCAAGATTATGTTGTTGATGATACCTGCCCATACATTAACTTTCTGTGGATGTTGCGTATGCGATTCGCATGTCCAGTGTGAATTTTCCTGGGACCAAAAGCGATAGTTGTGCCTGTTAACCACTCCATTTAAATAAAACGTAGCTTCATCCGAAAAAAGTACGTCTCGTTGAAAACCATTATTGTCGTCACACCGTCTCATCATTTCCTCACAAAATTGTAATCGCCTATCATAATCGTCTTCCAAAAGCTCTTGGACAAGACGTACCTTATAGGGGTGGTATTTCTCTTGTTTCAGAAACATTCGAATTGCAGTTCAAGAAGCATCGTGATTGCGGGCCAATGAAACAGTTGAAGTATGAGGATTTTCAACAAGTTCTAATGCAATGTCTTAATTTCTTTTCTTCAATCAAAGCACGTGCCCGTCCAGTTTTGGGCAAAGTCTGTACTGTACCGTGTTCCTCAAGTTTGTGAAATATTTTACTAACTGTCCCTTGCGAAATTTGGTTTTCGGGATATTTCGCATTAAATAAATCGCGCACTTCATCCTGACTTCTTATTTTGTCTCCACATCCAAGCAATATCAAGATTTCGATGCGTTGCCTTTCCGACAATACCATTGCAATTCAGTAAATAACTTGATTTTGACACAATAGTAACATTTCGAAATCCAATTTACAACTAAAACGAAAAATTAACCAGAAAGCCTGGCAAGTAAGTGGTACCAAAAAAACGCAACATAAAAAATATATCTTTTTTGCGTTAGCAGTGATAGGTACAGTTTCAAATTCTTTATTTTATTCTGTGCAAATTCATGGAGGATAACACTGAAGATAATTAAATTTTATTTCACTTGTTAAGTAGGTGTTTTATACAACTCTAAAAACCTTGCTATTGAAAAAATAAAACTTGTTTATTTGGTATGGCTGGATTCGGAAGAAAAATTAATTATTATATAACCGAAAGATGGGAAAAAATCAAAATCAATTAACGTGTTTTGGTGTTTTAAAAAAATTTACTCATTCAAAAGATATGAATTTTATTCCGTACTTCTGGCCATCCCTGTATATTATGATACTAGTAAAATGCCATAATTGTTCCAAGAACACATTGGAAAAACCGAGGGTAAACATACTTCTTAACTTATATATTTATATAATTTTTCTTCATCAAACTATGAATAAAGTTGCTTCCTGCTCATTTTATATAATACTTAGTATACCTTTGTCGCTAACTGAAATTAATGTTGATTAAAAAAAACTAGAGATATGTGACACTATTGCCCCACTTCCCCTATTAAGGTATTGCGTATTTAACCCTCTTTATTATGCGCATAATATTATCCCTCTGCTTACTTCGTACTTTCTTGCATTTGCTGGTACGCCTTTGGAATTTCCTACAACTTTCCAGAATATTCTTGGATTATCTTTGTATCTTACTTTCTTCAAAAATCTTTTTATCAACCTTCAGTATTACCTTCGCATTTGCTTAAGGTTGTAAACCAAATCTCCTCAGCGCTTTATCCCTCGAATATTAAATAATTAAAAATATTTCATATGCATTCCATTTTTGTTTAAATAATTCAAATAACCTTGTTTTTTGCAATTTGAGGCAAACCATGTTTTGCGACGTAGCAGAATAGTAGAAAAAACAAAAACTGTTTTAAGAAATGATTTTAGGCTGTATCTACTTATGTATTTCAGTAAACAATCTACAGACATTATTGAATATCAAATTCGCGTAGATAGAGCAATACGTTTTATAACTTGACATTAAATATTTATTTTTAATTTTCTGCATTACAACGATTATTAAAACGTGGCAATTGCATTAATAGCAGACACATATTTTATGCTTACTAATCCATGTATGATTTAAAGCGATTGGTAAATGTTTTCGATTTTCGCAATTGCAGGAACAGAATTTGTACTAGTGTTGTCAGTAATTATTACAGTCGCACCTAGTTTATAACAATGGCAAATAAACATTCGATAGTATTTATTGAATGCAATACAAATATTTAATATTCTATAATATATTATGAAAATAATGTTGTCGTTTTGATAACTAGTCGATGAATAAAGTTTAGGTACTTATTAGGTCCAAGAAAAAATTAATCGTTTCCGAGAATGGTCACATTAAGTAATTATTGATTCTTCTTTACGCTTTAAAATGAAACAGGACGCCTTAATTAAGTTAAGCACTATCTCGTTTTCTTACATTTTAGTTAGGAAATATTTTTCATCAAAGACTGCCTTTGATGGCCTTTGATGGTCCTTTTTTCATATGCTTTTTAACAGAGTTTGATACTCTTCAGTATTTTGATCCGCTGAAGACGATGGAGCCATAAGAAATGGTCCATCACGTCAGGATTGTTCCTAACCTCAAAAAAATAGCTCAAAATCAGTAGAAATCTCGGATTTTTTTGTTAAAATAGTAAACATTTACACAGACGTGTTAATAGGATCAAAATCAAAACTTTTTATTTTCGCACTTTTTTCTCTAAAATGAATCCTTGAGGAGTTACAGCCATTTACTAATTAGTGGCAAAAGATAAATTACTTTCATTCTTACTTGTACAGTTTGCTTTATTCCCATTTTCTTTGTAGTAGTTCATTGTAAAATATTATAATTCATTTTCCTTCGCATTATAGCTGTTTTACATTGACAATTTATTCATCAATAAATTGACGAAGTTCTTCATCAATTAATACACGAATTTATTGGTAAACAGTGTGGTTTTACACTGCTACAGACTTTGTCAAGTTTTTTGACGTATGAATCAGTTCTACCAATGAATCAAAGAAGCAAATAAATTTCAAAAATGTCACCTTTCCACTCATAATTGTAGTGATACAACAGCGGTACCGTTCTGACACATATTATATAAATATTAGTTTTTGTAAGTAACAAATCAGTAAAAACAATGCAAAACTAGCACGACGCCACACAATTATTTACATATTCCAATAACATAACCTCATTACTGATCTGAGGCTGGAAATCTGTTGGGTTGGTACTTCCGAACTTCACGAAGAAATTGACGAAAATTAGAACATGCTCTAATTCGTCAAGAACTTGATGAATAAATTGATGAAGTAATTTGACAGCTGATTTGGTGCATTAGACTTGTCCAATTTCTTGATGAAGCGACTTTATCAATTAATTGATCAATAAATTTGTCAAAGTAAAACAGCTTTAACAGATGTTTTTGTAAATAAATAAATGTTAGGAAGATCGACATAATTACCATACAATTTCAGATCTATAGAGACTGGTTAGTCGTGACCATTGTTCTCTGGTCTGTTACTATATAACGCATTTCGTTAATGTCTCAGGTGTCCTATCAATTCTAATTTTGTAAATATTCCATATAGTCCTTTGTGGATTGTGTTTTTAAATTATATGCAGGTGTTGTTCATATATTCTAAAAACTGAAGAACCCACCTGTAGATAGATTTTTAATATATTCATTTTTTTCTCGGTACCTTCCTAATACTGCTGTATTGTTAATCTTATCTATTCACGTTATCCGTCGTCACTGATTACACGTTACATCCGTATCATGTCGTACTATACTTATTTAGATTTTAAGTTTCTGTGTTTATGTACTGTATTTATAAATTATTTACTCGTGTCTAATTTTCATTGTTGTTTATAGTATTTAAGTTTTATGTTATGAGTATTATTTATTTTATTGGTATGGTGTGTTTACTGTATCCTATAAATCTTATTATTATTAACACGTTCTCTAGAGTATTTTATTTTAAGTGTTCTTAGAAAGTATTTCAGATAAATTAATTTTGTTTTTGTATTTCAAAGTAGTTAGTTTTAATTATAAAATGTAAATTACACATATTTTCGTTAAGTTACATGTATTTCAGAATTCGTTCAAATAGTTTCAGAAAAAAAGAACATGTTAAATTAGGTTTCAAAAATGAATGGTTGAACAATTTTCGGGCTGGTTGCCACGTCATCGGTTTAGACTACGTGAGATTTCAGGAAGCATATTGCTTCTTTCAGAAGAAGAAACTCTGAAACTGAAAATTTCCTGTGCATGATTCGGTGCCAATATTGGATTTATTTACCCTGTAGAGCATTGTCAACATTTTATCTCATACCAGAATTTCGGTATTAGCTCTATTGCACGTTCTGTATCTGTTCTGTGCTCCGAACTATTAATTTTTCTGCGTTGTTCAAGTGATATTTGTACTCGTTTAACCTGGTATTAATGTGTCTTTCTTTCTATTCAATATATTCTTTTTTCGTCATGCACAGGGAATGCTACATACACCGGGATATTGCAGTTCATCTTGGAAGGGTTGGTCCTATCTTCCTTGAAGTGTTGTAGGTGGTATTATTGTTTCCCTTAAGACGTGGCTTATATAGTATAGGAGAGGTAATTCGTTGTCACATATACTTTTTCCTTGTCCTTATAACAGGTATCTATTTCTTGGAAAAGCGCTGTATTTCCTCGTTCAAGTGATAAGACTTCGTGTTTTCTTGGCGATTTTCTTCCATCTCGTTTGTGAACCTAATGTTCAGATATTGGTGTAGTTCACGAATTCTTCTATGCTGCTATATACTTAATAAGTGGGACCAGATAATGAATGTATCGTCAACATATTTGTGTTCTCAACTTCAGGGTTTTCTTCTGCAATAAAGAAGTGTAGAAATTTGGCAAAATTGAAGGCAAGAGCAAACCCATAGCTGCTGCTTCAGTTTGCTCATAAAGCTGATCGCTAAAGGAAAAGAACACCTTCAATTCTCATCCTTTGGCGATGAGCTTTCCATGAAATTCTTGCAAAGCTTCTTTAATTGACACTTTTATGAATAACATTACGTCCAACCTCGCTAAGACACCTTCTCGATGTAATAAGATTTCCAGCATATTTGACATGGTATTCCGCCTTTTTCAGTAGATCTTCAATTTGGCTGATCCAACTGCACTCATTATTGGTCGATGTCGTATATTCGGCGTGTGAATTTTTGGAAGATAACAAAGATGGTTGTTTGGTTTTCTTGAATCACTGAAAATAAGGTCCCTGTGTAATTCCTTCGGAATGAGAAATGCTTGAATCACATGCCACCTTCTTTAATTTTCTTAATTGGGTCTTCTTGATCTTACAAACCGGGTTCTGTAGTAAGTTCTGCACTCTTGATATATATTTCTCATTTTCGTTGTTCCCTGATTGTTTGGACTTCTTTTTTAAATACGGTTCAAGAAATTTGGTAGTTCTTAGGACATGTGCAGCCTCAACCCTCATCCACGATTTCTTGGATGTCAGTAAATAATTTCCATGACTGATGATTTTCTCATTTGGAATTGACCTGAATGCTATGACGAAATCTATACCGTTCGCAAGCATATTTGTAACGTCAGCACCCAGTTACACAGGGTCTAAGTTAATGACGACTGAAGATTTGTGCAGATTCGCCCGTTTAGGATGTTTTTCGAGAAGCAGTTTCTCAACTTTCCTTTTATGTTCGTTTGTGGTTTCCTGTTCTGTGATCTATTCTCTGCGTTCAATTTTTCATTAGGTTCAAGGCGTCCCGGTCAATTTGCTGGTAACCAGGAAATATACTTTTAGAAATGATTAATATTTTCACAGCCCCTGATAATAGTTAAAGTATCATCAAAGATTCCTAGCAAAGGCTAAGAAATTGCATTGTAAGTCTGTAACTGACAGGGAAAACATGTATTTAAATTTTATTATTATGGCATCGTAAAATAACTGTTGAACGCATTAAATATGTAATAATTTTATGCTTTCTGAAAACCAGTTTACACTTTCTGAAATATAATTGAAGTGCGTACTCCGAAATCGAATTGACGATTTGTAGATAATATTTCCTCAAGTAGGTACAATTGCTTATTCTGAAGAAACAAATAACGCTTTATTCAGTCTTGTTTCTGCTAGTTCGCATAAATGTTTCTCTCGACAGTGTAGACTCAGCTTAATCACGTGCCGGCGTAAGCTAGGCTGTATGATAACTTAATCTTGTTCACTATTTCCTATAATTTTATAATTAAAACATTTCCGTCGAATAACGAGCTAATTAATTTCTTCAGAGAAAAGCCACTCGCGTATTCAGTAATTACATTATATAAGCTTTTTGTTAACCGCTGTAAATGCCTTAATTACTAAGGTAAAAAAATGGAAATAAATTACGTGTTCTTGCATTTGCATTCATCGAGCTACTTAAGCGTAATGTTATTTAACAAAAACCCTCTTTATATTATTACATAGTAATTTCAAAACTATCAATATAACTCGGTGTGATGACATTGATGGTTTGCCCACCTGTATTATAAATTACCTCCATAATAATACGTCCTCTATTTCAGTCCACTGCACACCTGCTGCTTATGTTGCGTGTGTCAGCTTCTCGTGTCTTTTCGTTCTTATTAAGGGCGTTTTTTTTATTATAACAACCACGCTCCCGTTATGAAAGGAAATTGATATTCTATATATCGTTAATACCACATGATATTCTGGACATGCCACAAATGAACAACATTTTCTGAATATGTTAAAGTAGTGTTACTTTATTTTAAATTAATTTAATTAGCTTGTTTAAATAAATACAAAATTGTATGAAATCAACAATACGGTTTAGAAATGATAAGGCGATACAGGATACAATAGTAGCACTAACTTCACAAGTACAAAGCGTTAGATAGAACACAACAAAGTCATTGTGTTCAAATGTTTAGCAGGATATCTTACTCAACTCCTCAAAGTATATGAGAACGTCAGTATTAGAGGTACGCCATACAAATTTGTAATTAATTACTTGGTAAATAGAAACTAGTGTTTACAGATCAATGTTACAAACAAATACGGGGTGTCTCAGAGAACTGTTTTAGGGCCCATTTTTACATATATTTAAGCGATCTGTTTGTAGTACACACAAGGGGGATATAATTAGTTCTGAGCTATTTTTTATGAAGGAGAAACCCGACTTAAACTTAAAACATAAAATTGACTTCAAAAATTTAATTAATGGATTAATTAAAGAATATTGTAATGTATTTAGATCGTATGCGCTCAAAATGGGATTTGCAGATAAACAACACGATTAAATAAAAGGAAGTCTTGTACACAAGTATAACTGATGAAATAATAATGCAAAGAACGTTTATCTACTTGGAACAACGTGAAATAAAATCAATTAATAGTAGGTATAAATATGTATGAGAATACAATTGACATTTCTTAGAGATAAACTCGCAACATATTAAATAACTAATTGCAAGTAAAAACAGTTATTGGATATGATTTAGTACCTACTATAAATTTTATATTTATAAAATTACATATATGACACTAACTACAGTTAGATTTTGTGTGATTTTACATGTGTAATTTTTGTTTAAACAAAATTATTTACATTAAAATAACCCTTGACTGATTCTTTTGACGAAACTGTTTATTTAGGTATCTACATAAATAACAAAAGGGAACTATAAACTACAGGGTGTAACAAGTTTGACTGTCATTACTTCAGCTTCAGCTTGAGATAGGGTAATCATAAATGAACAAAAAAGCTGTATATATGTTACAGGGACGTAAGATTAACAGTTTTCAAGATACAGCGAGTATTAGTATTGGGTAGTTTCATCACAACGTGACAACAGCACTTAACCTAACGCTACACAGCTGGTGCATACCACGTGTGCATGCGGCAGACTTGTCCTACGGAAAAAATATAAACTATTATTGTGAAACATTTTGTAAATTTGTAAAATGTACCGATTTTGTACTATGAATCTCTTAAAACAGGAACTTAACTTTTAATCGAATTATGAATTTGTAAAATATGTAATTAAAGTACTGAAAAATTCACTTCATCCAAATAATCATACGTATTAGAAATAATTTAGGTACTTTCCGAAAAGTAAAATTCAGTGATTTTTAAACGCACAAGTACAAAACAAACTAGAACATATGATCAAAATGTCCACCATCTTCGATGCACGCACGACACCTTCGAGTCTAATTTTCGCGCACTCGCTGGAAGACACCTCAAGAAAATGAAATAGTGGTACGAAAAAAACACTCCGACACGGTCGAATCCAGATACCAACTGAATTGCGTATTGCTGGACAGTTTAGTACCTCATATTATCCACCGCGCCGTTGTCACATTGCTCGATATGAATTTTATTGAATTTTAAATTTATTACAACGAAAATTTTTGTTAACTATGCATAAAGAAGTTAAAAAAAGTGATAAACATTGTATTTTATGGTATTCTATGCACGCAGTTATGTCAATATTCGAACTTTTGTACATCAAGTCGGAGATTTTGATAATTTTTTCCCGGAAATGTTTTTTTTTTGTTTATTTTAATGTAACGAGCGTTCAAATAAAAACGTGGTCAAGTTGGTTCTGAAAATTTGGACGTAGTGCGTAGCGTATAGCAAATGAACTTAAACGTCATCTGTCAAAGCGCTATATCGCCGCTATCAATTTGAATATTTTCGTTTTAAAAAGCGTTTAAAATGGTGTTTTCTCAAGAACAAAAAGTGTTTATCATAGAGTCCTACTTTAGAAATGGACGCAAGATTGATGGAATATGGAAGTATTCTATTGAGGAATGTTTCATAGAATTTCAAAATCAATTTCCCGGCGTTGTTGAGTACAAAATTTTTCAAAGTGCAGTTCAGCGTTGTGTTAATGTTTTTCGTGAAACGGGCAGTGTAACAAGAAAAGAAGGAAGCGGCCGACCTAAAAAGCGGACTGAAGAATTAAAAGAAAATGTCCAACAAATAATGGAAAATGCGCCAAGAACTTCTGTACGTGTTTTATCACAAATGGTGGGAGTATCAGTCGGTACCTGCCACACAGTG
>NW_019416549.1:621843-624527 GCF_000390285.2 Anoplophora glabripennis | reverse complement strand
CGTGTCTTTTGAGAGCAGTAATATCCCCGCCTGCGTCAACCAGTATTGTTGCAGAAGATCTGCGGAAACTGTGCCCAGAGTATTGTTCTGGATTCGGCAATTTGAGGAAAGCAGCGATATCCTTTCCCATTTTTGTAAATTTGTTTATCCCAATTCTCTGAGTTGTACATTTACCATTTTGGAAATTTAAAAAGAATGTGTCACTGGTTACATGACTTGGTCGAAGACTTATATATGTCTTGCATATTTTGTAAAAGTTATCCGTAACAGTAAATTTTCGGCAAATTTTTGTCTTAGTATTTGGCACATTAACCAAAAAAGCTGATCCAAAATCTTGTAAATGGCTTATTTTCATTTCATACAACTCATTACTTTTGCATGCACCCATTACTCCCAATATTAAAGCAACCTTAAATTACAGAATGTAATGAAATAACTATGTGCAAGATTTACTTAATATCTTACCTTTGTTGCTAAGTATTTATCATCAGATGCTTTAGTTAAAAAGTTATTGATATCTTCGCCAGAAAAAGTTTTCGCTTTTTTAGGCTGAAAACCTTCTGATTTTCGTTTTAGTAATGCTCGTAATTTTTTATAATCTTCTAAATTTATATCTTGATGTAAGGTGATCGTACTTCTAAGCATTGAATAATAGGTCCATAGTGTTGAAGATTTATATTTTGTGGATAATTCAGTGAAGTATATTAACAAAGTCGATTCAGAAAATGAAGTGGTTTTCTTTTCCTTTTGCCACTTCAATAAAGATCCATAGGCCACATATATATATATACTTTCCTTGACTTTTCCGGCAACAAATTTAATGAGGCAACTTCATCAGCTTCTCTAATTTCTGATGGTGTTCAAGAAAAGTCATTTTCATTTTCTATATCCATTGTTAGTTCGTTTTTTAACACAATTTAACCCAAAATATCAAAACACTGAGAAATCTATGCACACAAACAATAATGTTGATAGGTTTGAGTCAAATTTGTTTTGTTTTAAATGTTACTTAGATTTATGAAATGTTTCGAAAAACATGGTATGTTAAGAAACAGATATACGACACGCACAAACGAAGTCGCTGATGGCTCAATGTAGAGATGCTCCTTCCCTTCCAACCGCGGGTCCCGGGTTCAAATCTGGTCTAGAAAAATTCACTTTTTAAATTTTTTTTATATGTACAGCACTGAATTGAAAGTACTTAGTGGTTTACACGATAGAATTTTTAAAACCGATTGTTTGTAGCAGAACAATATAATATTATAGCTAAATCAAGGAAGCATCTGACAGTAGTGATTAATGACTCATTAATCACTGCCGTGATTAATGGGTATTAATAAGGTCGAGCAAACAGACGTATAATGGGTACATTATACAATAGTCATGGATAAATATTATTATGTTCTATGTACTAATTGAATATCTTGACAGTACCNATATAAGAAGCAACTTGGTACCTTCTGCTTGATACATAAATAAATATTATTAGTTTAATAACACAGTTCTATGTACTAATTGAATATCTTGACAGTACCATAAATAAACAATATCGGTAATGACTGAACCTCAGCTTATAAATATAATTTATCAGGAACCCCCTGTCATTAAGAGGTGATTACTGATTATAAAATGTGTGGTGACCGTGAAGGTCTCCTTTAATACATATAAAAATAAATAAATGTGACATAAAGCGGATTGGTAATGATACATAAGTATATTTTGACTATAACGTATAGTATCTTATAATTTGTGAAAATTTCTGGAAAACGCTGCCCAAATTTCAATTTTAATCCTTTGATTAAGAAAAATGTCCGCACATACGACGCTACCATTAAACANAGCATAAAGCGGATTGGTAATGATACATAAGTATATTTTGACTATAACGTATAGTATCTTATAATTTGTGAAAATTTCTGGAAAACGCTGCCCAAATTTCAATTTTAATCCTTTGATTAAGAAAAATGTCCGCACATACGACGCTACCATTAAACACCTATGTGAACCTGGCACCCGACTTTTCAAAATTCAATTTTTTTTGAAATTCTTAAAGATTTTCGTTTGTAATTGTTTGTAGTAACAATATTTTCGTTTGTAGTAGCTCAAAAAAAAAGTTATATGGCCTATAAAAAAACTCATCCCCCCAATTTGGCCGCACTTAAATCTGATAGTTGATTCCTATAGAAAATCGTTTGTAGTTGATTGTAGTGAACGAATTTTCGTTTGTAGTAGCAAGGAAAAAAGTTAGAGCTATTTCAAAATTTGCCATGTGTAAATTTAGAAAGCGCTTCCAATTTCAAGTTTATTTGTGTATAATAACTTCTACACGTCAATTTATGTTTTTAAAATTGTTTAAAGCTGTTTGTAGTTGCACATATTCCATTTGTAATTCAGTGCAAACTAATGAAAAATGACTACACTCCAAACTCTGGCTCCAAAATCGTTTGTAGTTGCCTGTGGTGGTGTTTATTTCGTTTGTAGTTATATGAAAACTGACGAAAGGTCACTAAACCCCAAACTCTGGCTTTAAAATCGTTTGTAGTTGTTTGTAGTAGCCTTCATTTCGTTTGTAGTTCTTCGAAAACTGACGAAAAGTCTCTAAAGTCCAAGCTCTCGGTTTAAAATCGTTTGTAATTGTTTGTAGTAGCGTTTATTTCGTTTGTAGTTCTTCGAAAACTGACGAA
>NW_019416549.1:592820-619933 GCF_000390285.2 Anoplophora glabripennis | reverse complement strand
TGATTTCTTTTTGTGGCCTTACCTTAAAAACACTATTTTTGAACTGCCTATTCCTGATTTAAACCATCTGCAGGCTCGACTTATAGACAAGATTCGTGAAATTAACAATACCCCGAGCATCTTAGAAAATGTCTTTAATTCTTTGAGGAACAGGTGTGAAAAGTGCTTGGAACAAGGAGGGGGACACTTTCAGCAGCTGCTTTAATTTATTGTTATAACAAGGAGGGGGACACTTTCCGCAGCTCCTTTAATTGTTTGTTATTGTTATCACGATTATTCTTTAAAATAAAGTTATATAGTCATTAACGTTATTGAAACTGACAGCTGCTATACAGCTCGTTGAGAAATGAGGTTAAGTTGGTCGCTATAAGCTACTCCCTACGTTCAATGTGTCAGAGCCAACTTCGACCACGTTTTTATTTGAACGCTCGTTATTTTATCGTCTGTTAAAATTAAGGTAGTCAAACTTCTAACACCCTGTATATAAAGTATAAATACCTAAGTAATTTGTGACAATAAAATTAATCTTAATTTTAATTAAAAATCGTAAAAAACATCCCAAATATAAGGTTTCACCTTCTTGGATTTTGTTTATTTATTTACTGTGATTATTTTAATATAAGAAGCAACTTGGTACCTTCTGCTTGATACATAAATAAATATTATTAGTTTAATAACACAGTTCTATGTACTAATTGAATATCTTGACAGTACCATAAATAAACAATATCGGTAATGACTGAACCTCAGCTTATAAATATAATTTATCAGGAACCCCCTGTCATTAAGAGGTGATTACTGATTATAAAATGTGTCGTGACCGTGAAGGTCTCCTTTAATACATATAAAAATAAATAAATGTGACATAAAGCGGATTGGTAATGATACATAAGTATATTTTGACTATAACATATAGTATCTTATAATTTGTGAAAATTTCTGGAAAACGCTGCCCAAATTTCAATTTTAATCCTTTGATTAAGAAAAATGTCCGCACATACGACGCTACCATTAAACATGTAATTTTTACATCGTAGTGGCTTAATCAAATTAAAAATCGATCCGCCTTAGAGTTTTTTTATTCTTCATAGAAATAAATACTGGGTGGATATTAAACGTTGTTTTCAGTTTCAAAATAAAAATGTATGTTAACATATGTTAATGTGGAGCTATTTGATTACAAAACCTATAGAAACCTTGAAATTGGCTTTAAGGTGATGCAGTCACTTGCCAAATATTTGCCAAATGTAAATAGATGCCGTATAGTGTGGATGCTGCTTATCAATACATTCAAAAACATGTTTTCACTTGCAAAATATTCATCAAAGCTATACGAAAGGCACATCAACAGAATGTAGAGAAAGTGCGGCAACAGGGTTAACACCCCCAATTTTTTTTATCTACATTCATTTCAGTTAATAATATAATAATAATATGGTTTACTTAAATGTTGTGTAGAATAAGGAACAAAATAGTTTATTGAAGAACCTAATATTTAAGTTAAAAATATGTTTTTTTCGGTGTAGAAGTTTACTTCTTGGAACGTTATTTACCTACCCTACTGCTGCTGCTGCACAAAAATTATTAAAACATGTCAGTAATGAATATAAACATTAAAGTGTTTTAAGGCCTTCACATACCTTGAAGTACCAAAGAATCGAAATCAATATCAGGGTAGGCTTAGGGGTTCTGAAAGTTAGTGTTCAATTTCTTTATATATTTCATTATACATGTATTTTGAACATGAGGAGATCTCAGTATATTTGTCAAATTACTAAGAGATAAAAAAAGATGATATGATACAAACTTCAGTCAATAAATTAAGGTGACTATTCTCTCGGCACTGTGCAGCAAGTCTTTCACCCATTTTTTTCTATGCTAGAGCTTAACGTGACATTTATCGATTACTTTGATTGATCATCATCCATTTCACTTTCAAGCCAAGTTTAACAGTAAATAAACACACTGATATTGATCTACAACTAACTAACTGCCCGTGTACAATTTGTTAAAGTACTGGTATCTACTGACATAAATACAGGGTGAATATTAAATGCTGGCGTTTATTTTAATTGCGAGTACTTATAACTGGGGCTGTCAGAATTGAGCCGCGGGACATGGGCGTACGCATTATTCATTAAAAAGCAAGAAATTAAATTGTCTACAATACACCACCAACGGATAGGAATTAATTACGCAATATCCGCAGTAACAAAGGCAACGGTATACTAACGTGACGACAACGTAAAAAGCACTCTGAGGCAGCGGCTCCGCATGTCTCGGTTGACCCGCTTAGCACGCCATTGAATAGCGGCTCTCTCTTACAGCCTTACTTATAACTTTACACGGTGTTCCTCAAGCATGCAACAGTGGTCCGAAAATGGATCCAAAATCAGCTAACGCAGAAAGTTATGAAAAAAATGGCAAATTGGAAATCCTAAGTGATTGGTTTCGCAAAGTATGGACGCTTTTGTATTTATGTTATACGCATTCATGAAGAGCAAAGTAGAGCATTTGAGCACACACGTACAATCCGTTTTTTAACTCCAAGTCAAACAAATTTAGCATGTATTTATTAGTTATTGTTGATAATATTTTTTTTTTCGGAAATCAATTGATGCTTTAATCTGACAAAAATTTTTTTCGTTTTTACCAAATATCTCAAAAAAAGATTATGAAATGAAAAATTTACTGAAATCATCTTTAAAATCATGATTTTCAGAACAAGCTTACTGAAACCACTTTTAGCGTGACCCAGGATCAACGGCGAGGACGTAGTGGTTAACTGATCCTTTTTTTTGTTTTTTTCTGTATTTTTTAAATTTTTTGTTTTTTTTCTGTATTTTTTTAATTTTTTAATTTTTATTGTTTATTTTTGTTTTTTTCCAGTATTTTTTTACAAACTTGAGCTAATTATAGAGGTTTTGATAATTTTCTTTTCAATAACAATGAAATAAGTAGTAAGTACAATTTTTTTTAAATATGTACTTAGAATTTACAGTTACAGATGTAGCGATGAAAATTCAACTACAGGTTTTAGTAGATTTGGTAAATAAGTATCACGATGAAAACCGTTTACTTTATAACGTTCCCAAAACTTCAAGAAGTCACGATGAATTGACTCATCACTCTGCTCTGACCAAAAACCTAAGCCGTTATTTCTTTCAATAAATTGGAAACCTTCTTTTACGTGTGAAAGAATTACGTGAATTTTCAGTGTTTCTGAAAGTTGTTCAATACTTTCCAAAGCTTTCTTCAATTCTTCAATATAATCATTAAGTGAAGATCCTACTTTGCCAGAGGTGAAACAACAATTCACGACCTTGTCCATAGCTTTGAAAGCTGCAATATAAGGTAAAATTTTAAAAATACCTACATCTCCGCATATGTCTATATCTCTGAGCCTATCTGACTATTTCAGTAGTTTTCTACACGCATTGCCCTCAAAAGCATCGCCATGATAATTTTTTGAAATTAGGTTGAGTTTACGTGGCCATAAAACAGCTTTTTCTAAGCCTATGGCCCACATATTTTTTTTATATTATTATGATGAGAACACGGAGGAGTCATTTTGAAAACATAAGTTTCAAAAATGCAACTCGAAGAGATTTGATGGCTTTTCCTCTGGTGTATTTATTACTTCGACATGAATTTTCCTATTGCAGATTTGCATGCGCCACCTAGCGGTATAAAAAGAAGCTTGAAATTGTCATATATTTATAAAACAAGAACTCCATAAAAATTAGCTGAAGCATTTTGAGATAAGTCGTAAAAACCAAACCATTTAAATTTTGGATTATTCATTAAGCCAACTTAATCATTTATCAACATATCAATAAATTTCCGAAAAAAAAAAATATTTTCAACAATAACTAATAAATACATGCTCAATTTGTTTGACTTGGAGTTAAAAAACGGATTATACGTGTGTGCTCAAATGCTCTACTTTGTTCTTCATGAATGCGTATAGCATAAATACAAAAGCGTCCATAACTTGCGAAACCAATCACTTAGGATTTCCAATTTGCCATTTTTTTCATCTACGAACAATATATAAACTTTCTGCGTTCGCTGATTTTGGATCCATTTTCGGACCACTTTTGCATGCTTGAAGAACACCGTGTTTACTTTCAATTCGACGTTTCATAATATTTTGAGATCCAAAAAATTAATAATTCAGCGTTATTTATCCATACAGTATCCGAGATCTAACGCTATACTAATTTTTATCAAAATCCATTATTAAAATATATAAAAAAATAACAATTTTTGCTACATTTTCATTGCTTCTACACAATGTTGAAACCGCAATTAATTGTAACCGGTCGCAGCAATTCAATTCAATTAAATATTTATTATTTTTGACCACTTGCATGCCCAAAAAAAATATCGATTTTGTAGGCAATGTTAAAATTGCAATAAGTATTATTTATTTATGTTGTGTTGCCACATATTTTGTGTGAACATGTTCTATTTACATTAGTCAAGTGACTCCGGTTTTTAAGGATCTCGTATTCCCAAACTCTACGATCATTGCTGTGTTTGCAAGTTTCAGAACGTTCCGATGTAAAGTAACAACAATAAGACCTCTATTAAAACAGAATTATGTTCATTTGATCGAAATCTAAATGTTAATAAGCCCCTTATTAATGTATCTTTTAGTTTGGAGCATTTTGAATCTGTCAACCAAACACAGCTATTATTTCTCTGACGGAATGGACGGTCAACACAATGTTGACGGGTTGATGTATTTGTGCCGATTTATTATTTTCGCGAACGGTGTTTTTCTTTAGGTACCTTTAAGTTATTAAATCAATGTTTTTAGTGAATTATGGCGTGTTTAACTGAAATATGGCTATTTGAAATAGTGAAATAATCGAAATGTTGCATATTTTCTGTTCAATGAAAGTGCACATATGACAAAAAAATTTTTTACGTGTATTGGTGCGAGAGGAATATTCCAAATCGTAAACAATCTGATAAATATAGTATAAACAAAGGGGTGGACCATCTAGCCACATTTATGTACGTACACTTTTTGTGTGGTGTCTATCCCACAGTAAAAGCTGTTATTATAATAGTTATGTATAGACTTTCCGAAGTCAGTTGAACATGCAAAAAAAACGTCTGGTAATAAAATTTAATTAGTTTCATAGGCGTCCCTAAAAAAAATTCTGCTAAAGTTAAAAAATTATAATAATTTGTATATAATGTGTAGAAAATTTCTGATATATGTTCATTTGGCCAACAGCATATTTTAATTATTTATGTTCTCAAACATTATTATTATATTGGTGGTAAATTTCGTTTTCTTTCGTTTCAAAAGGTCTCCAAAATGCCATGTTGTGATAATATTAGTAAACAAAATATCTCTCTTATTTCTCCCTTTCGCAATAGCAATATGAATGATTGATAGAAGGTGCCTGTAATAAATTAAAATTACCTGAATCACACCAAATTCCGCATTGCTGCACTGCACTGTTGGGCAATTTATCAACACTTGTCATCTGCTGTGATTTGTTGCCCAGTAGCCCAATGCAACTGTGATCGTTTTCCTTTGTCCGCGCTCGCATTCTTCAACTGAGCGTATACATTTCTATCACCTCCACGTTTAGTTCGACCAGACCTGTATATTGGTATGGGTAAATAAATATGGGAACGAGTTTTTCAAATATTTCAATGCCGAGTTGCTACGTCAGCGACCGAACCTGGTACATACTACCAATCTGTTGGTTCTTCAATTGACATCGGAAAGACTATACCTACATAGAAATAGTTTTTTTAGTGAAGATAGGAGTAGCAAGAGTAGGAGGAGGCGACAAACATTTTTCTAAAATATTTCATAGTTTTTTTGACGTCCTGCTCAAAAGATGCTTGTTTATTCAATTGTTTGTTCGTACTCGTATTTCATATAAAAAGTAGAATTTAAAGTTCCATGAAGTACTGGCAATATTGCGTAGCTGATTTACGTTATGCGTAAATACTACAGCGCTTCTCAACAAGTTTTCTGCGAAAAAAGTATATGTATTTCAAATTTGTATTGTCGACATAAAACCAAAAAATGCCCAATAGTCTTCTCCACTTGTACTAGGTATCAATGTGGTGAAACTGGAGCACTAATTCTCCATTTCCCTCATTTATGTAAATCCGTCATTCTCTAGGGTCTAGGGGACCTTACATCACACCACCCAATATTCATTGTACCGGATAATCGTTACTCTCTGGTCGACAATAATAGTAGATAAACACGTAATCCATTGACCGGTGAGTAGGCCGTAAATACATTATCGGACCGACAAGTAGTCGTCCGAGGGTCCTCTTCCTCCTCGACTCCCATCTAGAGACCGGGCGCGACCCGTCAGGTAAAAGCCCAAGACAAACAATGGACACGAGGCCGAGCAAGCACCATGCGGCCCTTGTGGCCGTTGAACCCGGGATGAGGAAGAGTCCGGCAGGGTTGCCGATTGCCCTTTTCAACCGTTAGATGGCTCGGGAATACAATTAGATCGACGGAATGTAACACAGTATGGTACCTGTGTCAAAAGAAAGTGTCTAAATGGACTGTCATATCAACTTAAAACTTGTATGCAAAACACTAGTGCGAAATGAATTAATTATAGGTATCTATTTTAAAAAGTTATTTTTTTTCGAAAATGACTAATTTTAAACAGTTGAAACACAGTTACACAAAATAAAATAAATTTAAGCAGTAATATAGGCTAAAACATAAAAAATTAAACCAGAATATCAAAATTTTTACTTTTCCGTATATCGATTGTATCGTTTCCAAAGGAACGTCCTGTATGATCATAATTACTACAATTAGGTACTCGTGTGCTAACATTTCAAAGCACCTCACTAAAAATATACAAATTATGTAGGCCTCCCTAGTGTATAGCAGCATGCATCACTTTTAAAATGTTAAAGGGTGAAAGTGTGTGTTAATGTTGACGGTATCAGTTTGGCAACATCGACCATTTGTTCCTGATCGCTGATTACAGCACGATGTGGTGGTCTCTCACGCAGTTCGATGCATATAAGGCAATGCCTACGCAGCAAAAAATAACACGGCCAAATACGAGTAAGTAGCAGATGATTGTCTTTCTAGTTTCTTCCTTTTAGTCAAAAAACTAGGCCCATATCGCGGAAGTCCTCTTCTTAGATGGCGATCGCCATTTATATTGTTGTTTAACAAGCACGCGTGTGTGATTTATTTTCACTCGTCCGTAGGAAAGAAGAAACATACATTTTCTTTACTACCTTGTTTAAAAGTAAATATTTTCCACACTAGTGTGAAAAAAATGGCGGTTTATGCATTTATTACAAAAATAACCACTTCTGATCTTATAACATTTGAGTCGATTATTATTATAAAGGGAACAAGTCCCTAATCAGTCATTTTGAAAAAAAACTTTTTATCTTAATAATGATAAATATTTCAGGAGGTAATAGTATGAACCAAAATAAGCAGAAAAGTCTTAATAAATATGGGTCCGCAAAGTAACGGTTGCGGAGATATGGACCACTATTCGTTTTTCAAATATTTTATTTTATTAGAAATAAACCGACTAAGGAAGCTTTTAACAAACAAAAAACAAAGTTACAGAAGATGTTCAAAGTGCCCTCCGTCCATTTCCAAGCAGGCACGACATCTTCGTCTCAACGATATTCGAACTCTTTCGAAAACACCCTCCTTGGTTTGGATTTCTTGACACTTTTGATTAATCCGTAGCTGCAGCTCTTCCAGGCTATTTACAGGAGTACCATACACTAATGTCTTCAAATATCCCCAAACAAAGAAATCTAGAGGGTTCAGATCAGGCGATCTTGGAGGCCATAAAACAGGTCCGGCCCTTCCTACCCATCTATGTGGAAAAGTTTGGTGTAAATGCTCTCTAACGGCCATGGAAAAATGAGCTGGAGCACCATCATGCTGGAACCACATTTGTTGCCTCTGATTCAAAGGAATGTCTTCCAAAAACTCATACAGTGTGTTCTGCAGAAAGTTGAGGTAAGCAGCGCCTGTTAATCGGTTTGGTAAAACAACAGGACCTAGAAACCTGTCACCTACAATACCCATCCAAATGTTTAATGAAAAACGTGCCTGATGTCCAGATTCTATTAGAGCATGAGGATTTTCGTCGGCCCAAATATGCGTATTGTGAAAATTAAACACTCCATTTCTTGTGAACCCGGCCTCATCAGTAAAAAGAATGTTTGCAAGAAAACGAGGGTCTTCAGCATCATGACGTAGAAACCAGCGGCAAAAAACCAAACGTGCTTGATGATCATTTATTGGATTTAAGGCCTGTACTCGTTGCACATGGTATGGATAAAGCAGTTGCTCGTGAAGGATTCTCCAAACAAGAGGACCACTAATTCCTACCTCGGCTGATATTCTCCGCACACTCGTACCTGGATTCTGCTCTACCAGTGCTAGAATTTCTTCTTCTGCTCTAGGAGTGGATACCGACCTTGGTCTTCCGGATAAATGGCACTGTTTGCTCAAGGAACCGGTATCACGCAATCTTTGGTGAATTCTTCCAAACATGCGTTGTGAAGGAATCTGGCGATTTGGATAAGCGTCAACATAAAGACGTCGCGCTTCGGTGGCGTTCCCATTAGCACGACCATACATGAAATGCATGTCTGTTAATTCTGCGTTAGAGTAACCAGCCATAGCGAAAGAAAACTTGTGCACTGAGAACAACTGTCAAATACGTACTGTTTATTTCACTAAACATCAACCAACTATTATAAGAAAATACACGTTTTTGCAAAATAAAAAAAGGGGCTAAAAATCATAAAACATTCCATATCTCCGCAACCGTTACTTTGCGGACCCATGTTTATTGAGATGTTTCTGCTTATTTTGGTTCATACTATTACCTCCTTAAATATTTTACACTCTTTTTTTAACACCCTGTATATGAAGGCTTAAAGGTAACATTGGGCACAAAACTTTCCTTTAAACGCCACTTTGAAAACATATCTGCTTACAAAATTTTAGATCTTGTATTTAGCAATTAGAGAGAACTTTCATAATCTGATTTCAGTTATTAATATTATAACAGATGATCGGATGACTCACGGCGCAGTCGTTAACGACGACGCCATGCTTGAGATGAAGAACCACCGGCGTGGCATCACGTGTTTTCTCTCTGAAGATTATTTTTTTCCATAACTTGTCTTGTAACTTTGTAACCCACCTAAATAAAGACCATACTAACGGCATATTTGGCCCGGCTAGCTTAGTCGGTAGAGCATGAGACTATTAATCTCAGGGTCGTGCATTCGAGCACCACGTTGGGCGCCAAATATTCCAAAGTTACAAGACAAGTTATGGAAAAACATTTAGAAAGAAAACACGTGGCGACTCGCGGTAGTTCTTCATCAACTGGCTCTTCTCTCAAGTATGGCGTCGCCGTTAACGACAGCGTCGTGGGACATCGGCGGAACATTGTTATAAACTTCATTTATTGCGCTTTAGTCAGGCTTCAGTAAATACGGTTGTGTGCAGCCATTTATTGATGGTAATATTGTAGAGAAAATGCAGAAATATTTTTTAGGTATTTATTCTTCCAAGATGTGTAATAGATAATCGATTTGTTCATGGTAAAGATTTATACTTTGAATTTGGAATAAATACATTTCATGGTATGTATATTATAGCAATATTTAACATTCGTTATAAAATTTTAAATGATCTGGTACACGACTTCAGTTCATTGGCTTTGTTTCAGTTTTATATTCCTTCTAGAGATATTCGATATTAAGGTTAATTTATATTCTTATGCCCCACTTATCCTTCTGATGAACCGAGTTTCGACTGATAATAAGGTTGAATTTTGATTTAATATTTAATATTTTTAAAAGGTGTGAATATTTTCTATATTAACTGACTGATGGGTGAGTGATGACATCGATATAATGTTGGTAGTATTTTGTGGTTGCCTGTTCTTTTGTTGTTTCGTATTTTATATGATTATTATGTCTAACTGTTTAGTTGTATTTATTAGAAAAATTTAAAAATACTGTTTTTCGTGTAATTAAACAGCATTCTTATTTGGGAAATAAATAAATATTTGAGAAAATATAACATATATAACTTGTTATTGCAACGTAATATTAATTAGAACTTGTTGCCCGTTCTAGTTTTTTTATGTGATGTTATGTACCTAATGGTTATACAAATATTATTTTGTTATAGATAGGTATGCAATTTTTGCAAAGACGATACAATACTATATACAGGGTGGCCAAATGAAAACGAAACAGAGCCATTTTCAGGAACTGCGTCAAGATTGTAGAAAACCCTCACACCCGTCGATTTTAGATTACAAGGGGACATTATTTGTTGGTATTTTTGACTCCGCCACTTTCACCCCCAAATATTTAAATGGCATTGGGTGTTGAGTAATATTTCTTTTGAAAGCTCTTACAATTCTCTTTACAACAGACTTTAAATTTTATAATTCCGCCCAATACTTATTAAGAATTTTGATTTTAAAGTTGAAACTTATGTACAAACAATTAGTAACGGTAAAAATGTCAGTCATTCGAGTTAAGTACGCCAATGGTATAAATTTAGTATTTCTTGCGTTACATTGGTTTTTGGCGATTTGTTATCACTTTCGAAAAAAAAACACAATTGTAAAAAACAGAAATGAATGCTATACACACACAATGAACGTAAAATTAGTGGATTCCAAATTATTTTCTAGTATTATTTGGAAGCGTTGGTTGGTAGTTTATTTAATTGTGTTTTTGAAAATTAAACACTATGGTTTATTCCATTGCGGAAAGGGTAGATATCATTTCGCTTTACTTTATGAACAATAAATGTGCGAATAGAACAGCTCAGCTATTTAATGAACAACATCAAGATCGACATGTCAGGAGGAAGTATGTTCTAGAGTTAGTAAAAAAATTTCAAGAGACAGGGAACGTAGCCAATAAAAAACGAGAAATTGAAAAACCTATAGTTAATGAAGCTAGTGAAGTTGCAGTTTTGGGACAAGTTCATCTTGATCCTACATTAAGTACGAGGCAGCTGGCATCTGTGTCTGGGATCAATCGAACTAGCATACAAACCATTTTGAAGAAGAATAAATTCCATCCATACAAAATACATTTAGTCCAGGAACTTCATGAGGATGATTATGACCGCCGTTTGCAATTTTGCGAAATAATGAGTGAGCGAGCAGGGAACGATCCACAGTTCCTTTTTAACATCTGTTTTTCTGATGAATGCAGTTTTTTCTTGAACGGGACGGTAAATCGTCACAATTGCCGCTATTGGTCCGATTCAAACCCAAGAGTTTTTCACGAGGTGCATACACAGCAACCGGAAAAATTAAATGTATGGGCTGGAATTTTCGGTGACCGGCTGGTGGGTCCTTTTTTTCTACCTGGTAATTTGACTGGCCAAATGTATTTGCAATTACTGGAAGACGCTATTGACCCTGCCTTGACTGATATTATTGAAAATGTTCCAGAGTATGATGAAGATCATTTGATTTTTCAACAGGACGGTGCTCCTCCGCATTATGCGTTAATTGTCCGTCAGTATTTGGACCAACGTTTTCTACGGAATTGGATTGGGAGAAGAGGCAGCATTGAGTGGCCTCCACGATCACCGGATTTATCGCCCCTTGATTTCCTTTTGTGGGGATACCTAAAAAGTAAAATCTATAAAACAGGCAGCGTCGCTGGGAGATTTGCATCAAAGACTCGTCGACGAATGCCGTCGAATCACTCTGGAAATGCTTCGGAATGTGCGCGAACGTTTCGAACAACATCGTTATTCTTGTATTGAAGCGGGCGGTCATCAGTTTGAACATTTAACCAACTAAGTAGTAAGCAGCTAAACATAATTTAAATTTTAAAATGTAAATTTTTTTCAAAGTATTGGGCGGAATTAAAAATTTTAAGTCGGTTGTAAAGAGAATTGTAAGAGCTTTCAAAAAAAATATTACTCAATCTCCAATGCTATTTAAATATTTTGGGGTGATGCTTATCCTTGCTTGGGGGTGAAAGTGGCGGAGTCAAAAATACCAGCAAAAAATGTCCCTCTTTAATCTAACATCGACGGGTCTGAGCGTTTTTCTACAATCTTGACGCAGTTCCTGAAAATGGCTCTGTTTCGTTTTCATTTGGCCACTCTGTATGTAATTCTAGGTGCTGTTGGGTTAACTAGAAAGGTAGCGTTAAAGAATAAAAATGTAAATGTAATGTTTTATATTCTTGCTTATGCTTCCAAGGACTTCTGCTGACAGGGAGATAACTGTAATAAATAGGAGTCCAATTTCACAGTGGGAACATGTCTTGTACAGTTTATTCCTCTGATAGCTACTCCACAACAATTTATTTATTTTTATAATGGACCAGGCCTAATGAAAACGTTCTTGGTGATTTAAATTTTGTATTCATCACTGTCATAAATCCACGCAGCATCCAGTAAGTTTATAACTTTATAGCTCGAGGATAACCATATAATAATTAAATTACCATATTATGCAACCGGCTTGTCTCATAAAGCTGACAGTATTGACATACCAATACATTTGTTTGCTGTCGTCTCTTAATACCCACTCATCAATTATAATAATGCGATTGTTGCTGGCTGATCTTTGGATGGGAATCCTTTTTTTTTCGTCGGCATGTTTGCACATGTGAAGATGCCTGTAGTGGTTAATCTGATGGTATTTATTTATGGTATTATTAATACTTGTAATCTTTTAAAGCTAACCAGTTTGTTGTCTGCTAAAGGTAAAAGGTACAGTTGATCAAATGCATAAATCGAAACTGCATTTTCAAGGAATTTAAAACCTTAATGCATCAAATTGGATCTAAATCAGCATTTTTGTCAATGGATGGGAGAAATAAAGTACTTAGATTCTTTGTTTATCCAATCAAAGAAATTAACGTTTTTGCTTCATGATACAGTTATTTAGCATGTAGTTTCTTTTTCTGAAAAAAAAGTTTCCCTGTTGCGTGCGGGAAATGTATTTCTGTCACGGAATTGTAGCGTGAAGGGAATGATAACGTTCAAAAAATAAAGAAGCTGTTTAATTAATCTCTTCGTTATATATATTTATATTAAATTATTCAAATTAGATGCACTACAGTTGGAGAGAGTTGGAAATAGTTACCTACCAGGGATAAACTTTTTGCATTGAAAGTTAGACTATTTTCTTAGAAACCGGCAAAGGTTTTAACTTAGTTTGCAGGCTTCCTTGGCAGCGATTGAACAATTTCGGGGCTAGTTGCCACGTCATAGGTTTAGACTTTTTGACGTTTTAAAAGCCATATCCTCTCTTCAGAAGAGACTCTGAGACTCGGTTTCTTCTGTCTTATTGGTTGACATTTTCTTATTTTCGACTTATGCTTTTGCTATATATTTTTATTTATCTCTTGTAGATACAGCCATAGGTATCCGTGGATAATCTGCAAGGGGTTAAAAGTAAATAGAGTGAAAAAAAAAATCTTATCGATATACACTGGCTTGCAAAGACAATGTAGGACAAAAGTCTGTGTTTGTTGCGTTTAAAATTTAACCATCACTGCACAACAAGAGTCTTACAAATTCTTAGATGTACAGTAAAGCTTAAATGGGAATAGAAGTGCAGAATTTATTACTTACGGATATACAATATTTCTATCCACTTGGATTTTGTTCACAAAAAATTTAAAATCAAAAAGCGCGCAAAAAACTTAATACGTTTAAAATATATATTGATAATTATACATGAATTTACATTCCATGGCAACAGATTACCATGGAAATGACTGCTGAAAAGTTGTCACCAAGTGAAAAAATGTTTTATACAAATTTAGAAAAAAAGAAATCATAGTGCTTGCTTATCTTACAATTAATACCAGATAAGCACAGACTAAATATACCGGTTAATTTTTAATTTAGAAAAAAATGAATTATTTTAATGTCCAAAGTTAAAAATCTTACATTTTTATAAAAATACGGGTGCATATTGGGTCTCGTATTAGGCAAATTCTAATAGCTTTCATTCGGTTAAAATTATCAGCCTTTTATTTCTTTTTTTATGTTTATATGTTGGTGCTTTTGTTTTTTTACTTGAGCTCCTTTACTTACATATTTTTTAATTAGAATTTACGGATGTCATTAATGGAATAAATATTAATTCCCATAATTAAGTTCTTAATAAATTTGACCATATAAATAATATGTATTTGCTAATACGTTATTAGAACATATATAAAAATTCCACATATATTTCGAAAACTGTATTTTTTAAATTTCAGCTCATTAAAATAATCTCATTTAGGTACATCAAAACCAAGTCTTGTATATTTGGTTTGCCCTTATTTGGTGTTTAGACAGGCACAATTTTTTTTTTTTTAAATAACCTAAAAATGTTGGCAGACATTGTATAATTTATTAAATATTCGTACCTACTTTGTTAAATATTTACGTTGGTGATTGACAAACAAATTATAAAATGATTAAAAAATTTAAACCGATTTAAATACACACATATATGTACCACCAAATAACTCGTATTGAAGTCACGAAAAAATTCCATTAATACGCACAATTTTTTGTCCAGCAATTTAGAAAATCTATGCAAGTTAGAAACAATATCTCTTCACTGTACCAGTTGTATAAGTTTTCTTCAGGGTATACTGATAATACATTCAAAATAAGGAAGAATATTAAGGAAAACATATTTTTACCTCATATGTTTATCTTACGTTTCCTGAGTTTTACACGCGTGTTGAACATAGTGTAAATCGCGTACAGTACTATAAACACACATGCATTAATCACAATTATCGAGTATTTTTGCAAATTTGCTGGACAAAACAGAAAATGTACATTTTCTGATGTTTACATGTTCTCCGTGATTTTTCAATGCTAAAAATTAAAGGAAGTTGCTTTAGTTTAGCATTACGCTTCGTCACTTCCCGAGTGGATCTACTTGTTCTATCATTGTCTTACTAAAAGTGCGAAAAACATCAGTAATTAATTCCACAAGCCATTTAACAAATACAATAATATTTGCATGTTCTCCATATAAAATGAAGGTGTCTAAACATAAATATGTATGTTGACAAGAATGAAACCGAAAAGTAAAAGCGAGTTCATTTAGTAACCGTCACATTCCGGAATTTGCAAAATAAATTGCGCGGACTGGCCAATCGACATTTTTGGCACCGGTTCTCGGCAGCGAACATTTGTCACAACCTAGGTCAACAACAATAATTTTTGACGTGGCACTTTGTAGTTTCACAAAAAACATACGAATCTCGAAGGTTACCGGTTCTACACATGTTTCACGTGTTATAAATTATCCCGTTGAAATGAAGAATACGGATAATTTGTGTTCACATATCTTTCCGTGCATGCACCTCATTTTATTCCATATGCGTGCGTTTTTATTTATGTTTCTTTTAGAAGTTGATTTATTGACGTTTCAACACAACGCAAACAGTAATAAACAACCCTCTGAATATTACATGAGGATACTCGTAATGCCCCACGTAAAAACTTGTCATTAGCGGCAGCCTGGTTTAATAAAATGAGTAAGAAAATGTGTACCTAGAATTATAGATAATTTAAACATGTCAGCTATTAAATTATCTTACGCACTAGTGTCTAAAATGAAATAAAGCAGTAAGATAATCGTTGGTTATAGAGGGTGTTACAAGTTTCACTGCCTTAATTTTAACAGATGATAGAATACATTAAAATAAACAAAAATATGACATTTGTCCTAAACTCGACCCTTTCCGAGAAAAAAATTATCAAAATCTCCAACTTGATATACAAAAGTTCGATTAATTAAGGAATATTGACATAACTGCGTGCATAGAATACCATAAAATACAGTGTTTATCACTTTTTTGAACTTTATCCTTAATTCTAAAACATAATTTGCGTAATAAATTTAAAATTCGATAAAATTCATATCAAGCAATGTGACAACGGCGTGGCAGATAACACGAGGTACCAAGCTGTCCAGCATTACGCAATTCAGTTGGTATCTGGAATTGGACCGGGTCTGAGTGTTTTTTGTGTACCATTCCTTTTCTTGACATGTTTTCCAGCGAGTGCGCGAAAATTGGATTCGAAAGTGTCGTTCGAAAATGGTGATGGACATTTTGAGCATATATTGTACTTTGTTTTGTACTTGTGCGTTTAAAAATTACTGAATTTTGCTTTTTGGTAAGTACCTAAATAATTTTTAATACGTATGATTACTTGGATGACGTATCTTCGTACTACAAAATCGATACATTTTATTTTATTTATTTAAAAACTGGAAAACAATTGTCTTAAAATTTACTAAATGTTTCACAATAATAGTTGTTTACATTTTTTCCTTAGGACAAGTCTGCCGCGTGCACACGTGATATGCACCAGCTGTGTAGCGTTAGGTTAAGCGCTGTTGTCACGTTGTGATGAAACTCCCCAATATTAATACTTGCCGTATTTTGAAAACTGTTAATCTTACGCCCTTGTAATATATAACATTTTTGTTCATTTATGATTACTGTATCTCAGGCTGCAGTAATGGCAGTCAAACTTCTTACACCCTGTATAATAGGTGTAGAACCATTTATTTGTCTATAATGTTGTGTTGAATGTTGTTTTATGTGTTAGTTGAAATTTTATGTATGAATGTTCTATTTTGGAAATTAATGTTTTGAGTAAGTTTTGAATAGCCCCTGTATATGTGTGTTAATAAAGTATGTTATGTGTAGTGTAGTATATATGTTAAAAACGTAAATACAATTCACAAGTCTTATATTTACCTGCTAATGCTTAAATGGCCTCTATTTTACACTTTATTTAATTTAAAATTTTGCTAAAGTTTTTTTATTTTTATATTTTATTTTTTTTTATGTGAGCAACTCCCTCGAGCAGGAGGCGGGTTCAATATTTTATTCAAGCAAGAATCTACTTATTTCTTTGTCATAACTTTAGTTTATCTCACTATATAGATTATCCTCAAATATCACACATGGAATAATAAATAAATCGGATAACTTTAACAAGTGTCAGCTATATTTACTACAACAGATGTTCAGATATATAGTTATACAAATTTTCTTAATCTAGACTTATACTAAAATTAGAATTTGAGATCTCTTTATTTATATTACTTTTCAAATTTGATTGGTTAAATGAATCTTTTGTTTTTAAATTTGTTAAAATTTTGTTTTAAATATCTTTATCTTTCATTGATCAACGTTTTTTAAATATGTGGCCAATAAAATTTACCTTTTAACTGCAGTTAAAAATAAAATGGTCTACCTTGTATTTTGAAATTTCAAAGTTTTCAGACGATCTTGAAGTTGGCAGGCCTGCTGAACTGGAACTAGACTTTCTTGTTGTTTTCTGCCATTAACTCGTTCTGAGGCCGTCAGATTCTCCTCCGTTCCATTTATTCCGCTCAGGCACTGGTCACTAATTTTGAATTCGCACTTTATTCCCTTTTCGAAAATTCACTGTAGTCGAAGCACTTGATTGGTCACAAATCCTAACAGTTCGTTGTTGTACAAGTTTAATTTTCTTATGTTTGATCCCTGTTCGGACTAATTCGTTTTCTCACAACTTTTGACGAACTTATAACCTCACATCAGTTTGACATTTGAGATTTGAAAAGGTACAAATTTTAAAATAATTGAGTTGCCTTGATTTTTCTTGTGATTTTCACTTGTTTTCTTTCAGAAGTTTCAGATTACCACAGATGTTTATCGTTCAAAGATCATGAGCAAACTGGCTGTTTTCGTCCAAAACACTTTTAATAAACCCGAAAACAAAAGAAGTTTGTTGTGGTTACAACGTCACCTGTCATATGATATAACTTATTTTATGAAATTTTGGGCATACGGATTTCTAAAACTGAAAATTATGCTTATTTTCGATTATAGGGTACAATTCTCGTTATTTTGATACCCCATTTTCCATTGTAGGTTATAATTTTACATCTATTCTGAACCTATGCTAAATTATGAAAATACAGTAACATTTCTTACTTAAAACTGTTTTTACCTATCTAAATCTATTTTATGACCTCTTTATTAAAGTTCTTACATACTTTCCACTTGGGTTTGCATTTATTTAAATGTTTATGGCTTAATTTTGATCTAGGTGTCGAATTGACATCGTTTTTCACAAATTTTTTATTTATGGAAAAGTCTATAACATAAAATAAATACTGCTTTTTAGTCCTTGGAACATCTTCCAAGGACTAAAGCACTAGCCAATGTCTACAGCAGATTCACACTTACCGTTAGATTAAAAACAAGATTTACAAAGTTTGTCGTTTGACATATGATACAATTTTTTTTTCTTGTACAATGCACCTATATATTGGATCAAATCCAGTTCTAAGGATGTGAACTTGCTAAAGGTATAACACTTTAACTTTCTATAACGTTATTTGCATGTATATTGAAAATTTAGTAAAATTTCTTCGATAGCCGCTACTGTACAAAGCTACCGTTTCAAAATTCGATGAAAATCTTCAAATGAAGTACAGATAATGTTTTGTACTGCGATGTCTTGTTAGTGACAAACATGTACTACACTTCTGTGCTGTTTTTTTCAAGAAATTATCATTGGAATATTGTTTTATTTTGAATTTCATGTGAATTTTGACATTTCCGGAGTCATTTTCCATTATATAACTTGCATTGCGCAAATTTGTGATATTCTTTTAAAACTAGACATAAAATAGAACTATTTGACTTAATTTTACTACACCATGTGATTATTTTTAAGAAAATCTATCAATTTAATAAATATTTTCAGTTTAATTGTTCATACTTGGAATTAAATATTTTAAAACGCTACTATGCTTTAAGATTTGCTTTTATTTAATGTTTTATACTTGAGCAGTACGTCATAACATGACAATAAACTCCAATATTTTTATGATATACTTGATTTATCATTATTATTATTTATCTGTAGTTATAAACATTCCTATATAATTTACTTAAAGTTATGTATAAAATTTATTACTTTTTTGTATATATGAGAAAATAATTATTAAACTATTGCGTCTTAAACCGTTTTTTAAAATATAAACATTTACTACTTATTCTCTAACAATTTAATTTTACTAAATTATCACTGAATAATTGACAGTTTGGTGGAGTCCTCCATAGCCCTATTAGTATCAGAAATAGAGAAAAGTTTCAAATAAAAGTTACTACAAATCAATCTCTTATTATTTTCTGTTACATAGAGCGTTCCATTTCATCTAGGCGTTACTTTCGTTCATTTTTTCAAATCGAATATTCTGTACATTATATTTTTTTATTTTCTCGTTTAATTTAAGGCCTACTTTGAGTACCTTGCACCTTTTTGGTAGGTATTTGAAGTTTAAAATAAATAATTGCTTTTGCAGCATCCTCGAAAATATTAAATATCTCCAAAAATAAACATGATAATAATTTGCTGCCACTTTGTAAATATGAAAAAAATTTATTGTCGCATTTACTTACTTAATATATTTCAAATAGAAAAATAGTTATCTACAAGCTAGAAGTTCTAAGTTCTGGATCATGGATAACAACATCAACAATTTAAAATTTAATTTTCATTGAATTTATTATGGTATATGACTATCTGTATTTTTAGATATTATAGTAGTTTGCATTTCAAAATAGTAACAATAACGTTGGATGATCTAACAAGATCTGACTCTCTTGTGGGGATTTATAAGTAAAATTTATTCTTCGTATGCAGATATGCAAAAAAAAACTTTTAACGACATGGCAGTCTAAATTCTTCTGGTATTGAAGAAAAGTAGTCGATTGTATACCCAGCAAAATGGTATACATTTTGAATAATTGTTATTGTAGATTTTTTTTTAATAACTATATATTTTATCTTTATTAATTATTTTAGTATTACTACATTTTTTCAATGTGTTATTGGTATTACCAGATCTATGGAAGAATCCGCTTTAAATTGAACGCCCTGTATTAAAAAAGCAGACAATTTATTTGTCGCGTTGGTAAAAAGATTCTTCACGCGTTCGTTAGTATGAAAAAGTTAATGATTAATGGTATCTTTAATTTCAAATAGTGTATGAAGTGATGACTTTCCAAAATAACTAGATACAAATTAAAGTGTTATCTGTCAACTTAATTATATTTGTCAACAACTTAGCAGCCGTCTGCGCCTCCTTATATGCTGTCTAAGTTTTGATTATCACCAGAATATATTAGGTGAACTTCAGGTAGGTATACTATAATGAATGTCATTATCAAATTAGATAAAAGTATATGTGTTCTTCGACTTTATTGAACAATCATTGTTGTATGAAAGGACTACTGTCATATGATGAATATCTCTTCATAAACTATTTACATCCCGTCATAAAAATCAAATCATACAACACGTTTGGTATTTTTTTTTACTATTTGTATTTCATATCTTATTTGCGTGTGTGACTTATACATAGATAAAACCGACATTGTAATAAAGAACAGGAAAAGCGTACTTAATCAGAACAATAAGAATTAATGCAAATATGCGAATACTTAATAATTCACAAGAAAACATGGAATAAAGAGGTTTATGTCAAGTAATATAAAATAAACGTAATAATCATAAATTCATTATCCCTAAGCTCTAGGAATTTCTTCAAGAAATTAAATTAGTACGGTTGTTTACTATGCAATTGTAACAAGTGTAATAAGAGATCTCCGCTCATATCTGGTCTTAATTTAAGCATACTCGTAATGCTTACTATTAATTCATTAATAATAAATTAATTAATAAGTCCTCATTAGGCGTCCTGCTTCGTGCCGCGAACGAGAATGTATACATAATAATTAGCACTCTATGAGACTGCCATGTCTTTTTTTTAAGCAATTATAAATTGTTTCTTTTAATGGTAATTAGTTTGAATTTGAAATGTTTGCATTTACTTTGCTTTTATATTTCCTTTGCGATGGCTCTATTATCATAAATGCTATTCGTTGAATGAGATTCGTTTTTCTACATTTTTTTTTTTTGAAAACTTGGTATTAGTAGTTTATTGCACTTAATGAAAGTCCGATTGAGTTTCCAATCATTTGATTTTAGAAAAAAGTATAAACGTTTCGTAAACGATTACTTCCTCACGTTGCTATATTGATACAGGGTGGTATGGTGTTTAATATAAAGAAGTTTATAAACACAGTAGAAAAATTTGGAAGATGTGTAAAGAACATAGTGTACAAACACTATACAGGGTGTCCCAAAAGTTTGGAAACAGCACAATAACTTTCGAAAAATGCATTTTGAGGAAAAATGATTCTGACAAAAGATTTAGGATTTTTCCCTGGCTATTTAATGGTGACCCTAGATTTGACCTTGACCTTGACCTTCAAGGTTATTTCAAGGTCAAGTAAATTTTTTCAAATGGGATGCCCTACTTTTGACCCCTTAAATGAAAAGAGCGGAAAATTTTACGTTCAGATATGTCCTTGACCATTTTGCGAATTTGACCTCTGATGGTCATTAAAGGTCAAATCAAAGTCACGCATGGTTTGGCGCGTTGTCTTGAAAACAACGGGTTGCAAAAAATGACCATAACTATCGTTGTAGGATTTTTCCCTGGCTATGACGGTGACCCTTGATTTGACCGTGACCTTCACCTTCAAAAACCGCACTATATCAATTTTGGCAAAAATCGGTTGATTTTTGAAATCTCGTCCGCTATCTTGGACTAAAATTCCTCAAAAACAGACTTCAGATTCGTAGTCAGAGACCCCAAAAACCCCCCTATACCAAATTTGGCGTAAATCGGTTAATTTTTTGGAATCGCGTCCACCATCTTGGATCCGCCATCTTGGAAAATGGTCAAGGATATATCTAAACATAAAATTTTCCGCTCTTTTCATTTCCGGGGTCAAAAGTAAGACATATCAATTGAAAAAATTAACTTGACCTTGAAATAACCTTGAATATCAAGATCAAATCTAGGGTCACCATTGAATAGCCAGGGAAAAATCCTAAACCTTTTGTCTGAATCACTTTTACTCAAAATGCATTTTTCGAAAGTTATTGTGCTGTTTCCATACTCTTGGGACAGGTTGTATGATTTATTCAGAAGACTTGAAACAAATGAAGGTGGAAATAACTGGTAGAACAATATTGTAGAAGTTTTTTTCAACACAACTTAAATTTAAAAAAACAACCCGTAAAAGGCAAGTTATTATGGAATCGACACAGAGGAAAAATAAGAATAAGATATGCAAAAGTCCAAAGGAAATTTATTGGCATCAAAAAATATAGAAATTTTCTGTTTGGATTACCATAAAGATTCCACAGTCGAGTTATTTGATGATTGGTTCATAAATAAGTTAATGTGCCCAAATCTTTGAACATAGTTGAAGAGTTCTTCAGCTACAGTTTCATAAAAGTAAGGGACACACAATGCCAAGCCTTTCATCGATAGAAATAAACCTGTTCAGACTTCATGCTCGTTTTATGATTCGACGGCAATTCGGCACATCTAGTCATTCTCTTAAATCTATAAATGTACTTTACGTACGGGGCATATCCACAAAGTAAGAGTACCGAGATTCTGATGCTCTGTGATTTTTGTTTTCGACAAAGTTTGCACTGCGTTCAAGGAGCAGAACACACACTCATTTGTCTGTCAGTTGAGAACTGTTGTTGTAGTGGCGTATTGGAATGAGTAATGCTATTCCGAACCCTCCAACTGCGAGGTGAAGAGAGTAATCCGGTTTCTTGCCATTTAAATTTTTAACGAAATCAAAACTGTTTATGGGGATGGTGTGATGCATGTGGACAAGTGATGTCGTGAGTATAAAGCTGGCAGAACGAAGTGGGCGTCCCTCAATCGTGACTGATGAGGTGGTGAACAAGATCGAAGAAATGCTTCCTAGGGACTGTCGATTGACTTTGAACATGAACTCAATGTTTCCACAAATCTCCAGAACTGTTATGCATGAAATCATCACTGAAACACTTGATTATCGAATTGTGGTGCGGGGTGGGCACCAAAACAGCTCACTAATTAACACAAAGCCATAAAATTTCTTGAGCGCTTCGGTGAACATTGTATCGTGACTGGCGACGAAACGTGGGTGGGCTGCTACACCTCTGAGATGACAAGACAATCAATGCAGTGGCGACATCTGTCTTCACTGTCTGCGGAAATACTTCAAACCGTTCTTTCGTCCAGAAAAATCGTGGCAACTGTGTTTTGGGGTCGTAAAGCGCTTCTCCTCGTGGACTTTTTGTCTCAAGGAGAAACAATTAATGCTGCGCGGTACTATGAAACCCTGAAAATATTACGGAGGACGATACAGAACACAAGAATTGGAATGTTAACGAAAGAAGTGTGTCTGTTTCATAACAATGAACTCACAAAGCAACTCTTGGATTCATTCATTCGGTTGGAACATTATCAACCACCCCGCTCACAGCCCTGACCTGGCTCGTTTTGATGGACGGAAAAAGGTTTTCTACCGATGATGAGATCTACAGTGCCTGAAACAATGGGTCCTAGAGGCGACGGGAGAATTTTTCATAAATATACTACCGTCTCGATTTTTAAAAAATTGTGTACTCTGTGGATATGCCTCGTAGATGTTATATAGAAATATTATTTGTCATAGTGGTCGAACAACAATTATGTATGTATGTCGTTGTAACAAGCTTTAGAGTTATATTATTAAGGAACAATAGGACTAAAAATAAAATCCTATATAACTAATATGTGCCAATCTGTGTCAATTAATAAATCTACGTCAAATTTTGCTCACGTTACGTCAGGTATACCGCAGGGCTCTCATTTGGGACTATTGCTCTTTTCTTTGTTTATTAATTACATTGGCTCCTGTTTCCGCTACTCTGACTATGCACATTTAGTCCAGGCGTATCTGTATCGGGTTGGGTAAAACGCATATGATCGGAGATTTTTGCTTTAACGGCTTCTAAATAACATCAGAAATGATAATTTTTCTATGCAAATAAAAAAAAACGTGGGCTTAATTTTTAATGCAATAAAGTATAAAAAAATATCAAAAAAATTCATTTTTTTCTTGGATTTCTCGGCGACAACTTAGCAACTATTCATTTTAGACAAAAATGGAAGAGGAAAAAAAGTTTTGTAATTAAATTTTGATCAAGATAAATGGGACACCCGTGATTGCAAATTTTGAAAATTTATATCTGGAAAGTACTGGGAATGGCAATCCTATTAGTTCAAAAAACAGCCCTTATACCCTTATAGTTTTAGTGTAAATAAGGGTTAACTTTAACGGGCTATAACTCCGAAAATAATGGGCGGATCATCAGGTTTTTTTTTAAAATACTCGTCTTTCCGAGTACTTTCAAACCATATTTTAAAATAAAAAAAAATTTAAAAAAAACATTAAATTATTGCAATTGTTTATAAGCGTGAAAATTGCGAAAATGTTTAAACAATCACCACGGCTCACCTAATCGTCCGATTTGAATTTTTCAAAAAGCATTTTAAAGCTTGAGAGCTCTTCTTTTTGTGGTGAAATTTTCAAGTATTCAAAGGCTTTAGATTTTTAGAAATTTGATTTTGAAAATTTTTTAATTTAAAAAAAATAAAAAAATTAAACAATTATTATGTAAAAACTATCGAACCGAATTGGATGAAATTTGGTGTGATGATTCTATGCACTAAGAAGTTTAATTGGGAAAAGTATGAAGATCCTAGGTATTATTCAAGTGTCTGAAAAAAATTGACAAATAAACTAGCATTTTTTGCAATTTTTTAAATGATTTTTCCGATTTTTGCAATAACAATAATTATTTTTTCGAATTGCAACTAACTCTATCTTGATTAAAATTTAATTACAAAACTTTTTTTCCTCTTCCATTTTTGTCTAAAATGAATAGTTGCTAAGTTGTCGCCGAGAAATCCAAGAAAAAAATAAATTGTTTTGCTATTTTTTATACTTTATTGCATTAAAAATTATGCCCACGTTTTTTTTTTATTTGCATAGAAAAAATATCATTTCTGATGTTGTTTAGAAGCCGTTAAAGCAAAAATCTCCGATCATATACGTTTTCAATATTCGGATATTCAATCTGATCTGGACCATTTCGCCAATGATTGTAACTTTAACAAATTGTTCTTGAATATTAATAAATGTCAATTTATTAAATTCACCCGTCTAACAAATAATATTGATTTTAATTATAAAATAAATAATACTCTGCTACAAAAAGTGGATTCCATTAGGGATCTAGGTGTCACTTTGGATTCAAAACTGTCCTTCGAAATGAATATGTTGTGCGTAAGGCTTTGCGTAGTCTTGGATTTATTTTACGTGTAACTAAATCTTTTCGTGATTCCAGATCCTTGATCTTATTATATAATTCCTTGGTCCGATCTTATCTTGAGTTTGCAACTTTAGTGTGGAATCCTCAATATCTTAAATATATCGAATGTTTAGAAAGAGTCCAACAAAAGTTTATCTATAACTTAAACTATCGATTTAATAGGCACTTGCTATCACTAAGCTATGATGTGAATTTACAGCACTATAGACTGTTAAAATTATCCTCCAGGAGACATATCGCTTATGTTCTTTTTTTGTGTAAATTATTTATCGGGAAAATTCACTGCAGCTCCATTTTGAGTTTACTGTCATTTAATATTAAACAATATATTTCGCGCTCCTCAAATTTATTCTATCACTGTGTATGTCTCCAACGCTGCAAATAACTCCCCATTTAGTATGTTGCAAAACTCTTATTTGGTTTTTTAATCATATCGACATTTTCAGCCTCTCTTTCCTTTTTTTTCTTTTACACTTAATCATATCATTATGTTAAAATTTGGTAATTACTTATTAATATTGATTATTTATTTATTGTATTACTATGTATATTGTAACTTGTTATTGTTATTTAATTCAGTTTTGTACACGCACTGCTATTATTATATTATCTATAGTGCACCCTGAAACTTGTATTGTTTATCAATATGTTGACTTGCCAAATCTGTAAATAAATAAATAAAAAAAATTTCGTGATCGGAGAAGTGACGTTCAAATTTGCACCAGAGGCGTAATTTTTGGTATTTTTTTTGTTAAGGTGACGTTTGATGTATTGGGTGTTAATTTCAGAAATACCCTGTATACATATTATCAGGCTCAACCTCGGGTCCCACATATAAACATGACTTTTTATACAGATCCTTGTCCGGGCTGTTGGCGTGGGAGCAACACGGTTTTATTAAGGCAGATCCACCGTTACTAACCTTGTCCAAAAAACTCAGTTTATTAGCGAAAAACTTGACAAGATGAAGCAAGTCGATGTTATCTATACCGACTTCACTAAAGCTTTTGACAGACTCGACCACGACCTCTTGTTGTACAAGCTAGATGGGTTTGGTGTGTCCGATTCACTTTTGCAACTCATGGAATCATATTTACAAAATCGGTATCAGTTTGTTCAGCATCGTGGCTTTAAATCGCACAAGTTTCATCAAATATCTGGTGTGCCTCAAGAATCTATACGCGGACCCTTACTCTTTGTTCTTTTTGTAAACGACATCATGATTGATCTACAAGTACACCATTTAATGTATGCAGATGACCTTAAGCTATTTTGCGAAATAAACACCATTGCCGACTGCTATATGTTACAGGATGCGCTTAATGTCATTAGTTTGTGGTGTCTAAATAATAATTTAACGCTAAATGTCTCCAAGTGTAATATCATTACATTCACCAAAAAAAAATTCTGTACTATTCGATTATAAATTGAATAATATAATATTGCACAGACCCGATTACATAAAAAACCTTGGAGTTACATTTGACCCTACATTATCTTTTACAAAACATATAGACATAATTGCGTCATCTGCTTTCAAGAATATGGGGTTCATAATAAGGAATTCCAAAGGCTTTATCAGTATTTCTACACTGCGATTGCTCTACACTACCTTTATTCGTTCTAAATTAGAATATGCATCAATAGTCTGGAACCCAATTTATGCTAATCAAATTGCAACTTTGGAAAGAGTACAGCGTAGGTTTATGAAATCAGCTGTGTACTTATTGGATGGTACATATCCCCCTCAGGGTTTTCCGCATGATCTATTACT
>NW_019416549.1:575530-592071 GCF_000390285.2 Anoplophora glabripennis | reverse complement strand
TTTTTTTCTAGCGCTTACCCTTTTTGAATTATCTTGAAAAAGCCCTTTGTTTTATCTTTTTCCACCCTTGGCCGGGGGTTGAACAAAAAATTACTCTCACTTATTGTTATAATATACCTTAAACTAACTCATATCAAAAATTCAGCCAAGTTGACAAAATTTCGATTTAAAGGCTTAGTTAATTGGACTATATCAGCTAGAAGTAATAATGTTTTTAGTCTACCCGCAGCACGTAGTAACATCCTAGTAGCATCAAATTGTTTCTAAGTACAGTAAGATAGAAAATAATGTCGATGTTTTTTGTTGTATGCCTAATGATATAAAAAATGCTTTACTTATGTAGTTATATCTGTCTTTTATAGTTTGTTTGCTCCTTTTATTTTGTTCTTTATATCTGTGTTATTTGTAAGATTGTAGTATTTTTTTTCCTCTCTATTTTTTCATAGTTCTTTCTTTTAACTTTTTTATATTTTATTACTAGACTTAACATATCCTATTATTGGTCATCGCCTGTTGGATGTGTATTTAAATAAATAAATAAATATACAAAATAAATATACAAAATTGACCGTCGGGAGTAATATACAATTAAGAAAAAGTGATTTATAACAGCCTTATAACTATTTGTAGTATCTAAATGCTTGAATAGAAAAAACATTAAAATTATGTACCTAGTTAAGAGACCCGTCCGCAAAGTACAAATTGCTTTTAGTAAATTAAAAGCTTTGTATATAGCAAACTAATAAAATCGCGGGATGGGAGATGTGGAGGTAATAAATTGGCCGCATTTTTGCCCGTTTCATTCCTTCCGAGATAAAGGAAATATTTCTAACCGACGCCGGTTGCACAGAAGAGCTTTCCCAGTGATATTTATTCCAAGATTTCCCACTTCTTTCTAAAATTACTGCCCGGTTTCGGTATGTTTATTGTTGCTTTTAATGTAATAAGTGTTTAAATTTAAAATGTACCGCTCCGTGTTTTATTATACTCGGAGGGGAGTCTCTCTTTTGAATTCAATTTGTTTCTCCAAAACGTTTCTGCCGAAAATAACCCTCTTTCTTATGCAATGTTTTCCTTTGTCGTAAATGGGATGCTTATTTGTTACGAGTGTCCCTTTTTTTGGACGCGTGTTTGCGATGTAAACGATTCTTTTATTAATAAAGTTAAAAATAGATATGCGTGTTCTAATAAAAGGCAGCCGAATGAAAACAATATGTTGCCCAAGAATGGAAGATGAAGATTACTTCTACTGCTTGGGAAGTTATTTAAAGTGGAATTAGTAAGGGACTGTTTTAACCTGCTTACATGGAAATGGAAACTTTGACTTTAACTGGAAAATTAATTAGTTAATTGAAAATATTTATTTAGAGCAGTAAGTGTTTAATTTTTTTCATTTCATCATAGCTAGCTGGAGACTATGACATTTTTAATGATAAAAATGTTGTATACATTTTTTTCTGTAATCCACCATCTCAGCTACTTTAATGTGAAGCCTCTGTGGACCCATGCTGTTTATTTTATATTCTTTTTTGACAATTTATGATATTTTTATTTTTAATTTATTTAATACACTGTTCAACAGGTATTGCCCAATTACAGAATAGGGATTTTACAGACAATAATAAAAGAAGTACATTAATTACAAAGTTAAAAGGAACAAAAAATACATACCATCATAGAAAAAAGGAAATAAATTAAATCTGTACACTAAATAATACACATAAATGAAGATTAAAATTCCATATTTGAAACTACTAGACATTAAAAATAAAGTATTTTTAAGTCATTAAGGCTGCAGTTAAAAATATCTACAGCATTTTTATTACAGTTGTTGCAGATTTTATAAAGTGGTGAATGTTTGAGTATATTAGTACGAGTTGGTAAATAAAAAGTTCCGTTTTCTCTAGAGCTTAGGTATAGAAAATGATAATTTGGTTAGAAATTCCTGGCAGTCGGCCAAATTCCAACTTACGTAAAATTTTAAAAAGAAAGGCCTGTGAAAAGTATTTCCGTCTAGTTTTAACGCTGATAAAGGAATGTCTACTAAAAAGGTCCTCATGCGGATATCCGATATGAGGATAGTAGTCATCAGATTTAAAATTTAAACATTTTAAAAACAGACTCTGAATCGATTCCAGTTTATTAATGTGGACCCACTGTGCGGAGACCATACGGGATAGGCATATTCAAGTTTCGATCTAACGTAACTAAAGTAAAGAAGTTTTATAACATCTAAGCTTGAAAAATCACGACAGTTGCGAACTATAAATCCATATGCTCTATTAGCTTCGGAGACAACAGTATCAATATGATTATTAAATGATGGTTTTTCATCAAGTACAACGCCGAGGTCTCGAAATGTTTTCGGTCTTGACAGAACATCAATGCTGTAATTAAACATAATGCGATTGAACTTGTTGGAGAAAGACGTGACATTACATTTTTCCGTATTTGACATTAGCCTATTATTATTACACAAAGATTTTATATTAAGGTTTCGTTGAAGCTGAATACAGTCATTAATGTTGCGAACTGAGCATCATCGGCATAAAGTAGAAAATTTACATCTAAGTTGTCTCTATCTCTAAATCATTAGTGAATATACTGAATAGTAAAGGTACAAGAATGGAACCTTGAGGAACTCCTGATGAAGCGACATACTCAATCGATTTATACCCATTATAAACTATATACTGTTTTCTGTAATGTAAACGAGATTTGAAGAAATTCATTAAGGGATACGCCGAAAATATCAAGCTTCTGGAGTAAAATTGAGTGATCGAACTATCAAACGCCTTGCTAACATTACTTTGTAAATTGTTGTCTATAGAGTCGGCTATAAATTGCGTAACACTGATCAAGTTAATGACAGTAGAACGTCCTTTCATGATATCGAATTCTCTCAAAGTTGAAAAATAAATAACGTTTTCTTAAATATATTTCGACTACTTCCAGCGAATTTCGTGAAATTTCGTATCCGGGATCTTTTTGAGATGAGAAATTCGAATTTATCGACAACTCCGTTGTATCTTCTAGAATCTAGAGGAAGCCTCAAGTGACCGTTATAACGCAGATAAACTGCTGCTTACAAAAAGTATACCTTGCTAATGTCTCTAAAGCCAATCGTTTTCAACAGAAAGGCATTTAAATTTGTAAATGCATAAAAAAATTGTTTAAAAGTTATTTTTAACTCCACTGATAAACGAAATTAGGAGCAGTCCTTTATTAGTAAGAAATACACCTTTAATCGAAACAGCGAATTACAATGTTAAAGTTCGTTTATTTAACAATTTTACTGCAAACGGAATTGACTGAATAAAAAAATACTTTCTAAAAACGATCTATCAATCTAACAAAATCTAAACAATGTAATCAATCTAATCGGTCTAAAAATGTAAAAAATAGCTAATTATTATTGACCTGTCTCAAGAGATATGTTTTTCAATGGAGTTGAAAATAACTTATAAACTAATTTTTTAAAGCATTTACAAATTTAATTGACTTTTTATTGAGAAAGGTTGGCTTTAAAGGTATTAGCAAAGTCGTGAGCAAAATATACCTTTTTAAGCAGAAAAGTAGAGGGAAAAGATTTTTCCAGCCCAAAGTGAAATGCACCGTGGCACAAACAAATTTTGACAGTTTAAATGCGTCCTAATAGTCGTTCGTGGCGCCCTCGAGAAGATACAACGAAATCGTCGATAAATTCGAATTTCTCGTCCCAAAAAATACTAAGAGCCAAAGTAGTCGAAAGATATTAAAGATGTTATTTATTTTTTCAACTTTGACACCTGGTGGTGCTTTGTACAGACCCTTTAGAGACACCCTGTATAAATTATATTCTCTCCTTAAATGAAGCAAACATATAAAGAAAAGTGAAAGGAAATAAATTAAATGTATTACCTAAAGTAAACCAAAACCAAGCAACAAAGATAAATAGAAATGCAATGCTGTGTCAAGTATAAAAGTATTTTTATCTTAAAACTCATTTATTTAATTTTCTAAAAATCAACTAAATCATTTAATTGCTTTAAAATTTATATAATGCACATAACAATAGTTATTTGTGAAAGGAAATAACAATTTTATTAGTTAAATTCAGAGCATTTGATGAACCACCTTAAGAATAAATGAAATTGCCATTGAAACTAAATATAATCCACTTTATGGAAACATGCAAGTTATTTTAAGACAGCCCATTCGGGCAGCTTTTGAAAAAAAAATAATTTCATCCATTATTCTTCATCATTAAATTTTATACAACTTTCGAAACATTCGCAGATTATTTAAACTGTGTCTAAATATATTTAAATGTGTATGAAGCTATCTAAACATATTTAAATTGATTTACATGTATTTACCCGCTATTTAATTATTTGTATTTAATCATGTTTATGTCAATTTCTATGTATCTAAATAGCATATTTTCTTAAATGCACTTCGATATTTGTGTCATACACATTGTGTGTGTAAAGTGTCATACACTTCCTAAATTATATTGTCATTCTGTATGCCGGTATGTATATTCTGCTTATATAAATCGTAAATATCTACATGTGCTTCAATTTATTTTTTGTGGTTATTTGAGGGTTTCGATATTTGAAGTAGAGTAACGTCAAAAATATTCCCATTATTAAAAAAACGAAATCTATACCTCACCCGAAGGGTCGAGGCATATGTTTTAGCTACTTTAGCATTGCGGGTACCAACATAGGGTCCCGTCATCAGCTGAGAGAGGCCTCGGTCAGTGCCCCTCTAAGTACTGCTGCTTCTGATAGCAAGCACCTCCAAGGTCAGTGAGGCTGTTCACGCTCCCGAGCTGGATTCCATCCCAGCCACATCATGACCCTACCGTCGGCGGGACAACCGATGATACGTTGCGGGACCATAGTTTCTAAATTTAGACCTAAATATGCTTAGAGTATTTGTTAATACTGTCTGGCGGTTCAGTTCCGAATAGTCTCAGTCATGAAATATATTCTTCTGTATTTAAATATTGCCATCTTTACTCATTACGATTTGACTGACGTGTATCGGATATGGATTTTCTCCAGTGGGTGTTTTGGTTTTTTAAAAACTGTAACAATATGTGCAGTAAATTATTAAAAACATTTAGACGTTCTGAAATATTGAAAAACTTTGGTTCCATCTTCAATCAGTTCCTTATATAACGTGACAAATTCTGCTTCACTTTCTCTTTTTTCCCTGCCTCATGCACCCATTTTCGCTTCTTTGCCTTGCGCTCTTCCTAGTCTAAAATTGCGACAATTCTTAAACGTTACGGTCTCGTGACTGATGTGTATGTATGTAATTAGACACAACATAGTTAAAAAAAAATAAACTTTAAATTTACCATTGAATGTGACATCTGAAACCACGCTTAAAAACATAGAAATCTCTCAATACCTGATGCCAGTTATTCCAGACATGGGAATTTTAAGATACCTCTTTCAGAGTTCTATGTGTTTATTATACAGGGTGGCCAAATGAAAACGAAACAGAGCCATTTTCAGGAACTGCGTCAAGATTGTAGAAAAACGCTCAGACCCGTCGATTTTAGATTAAAGGGGGACATTTTTTGCTGGTATTTTTGACTTTCACCCCCAAGCAAGGGTAAGCATCACCCCAAAATATTTAAATGGCGTTGGGGGTTGAGATTTCTTTTGCAAACTCTTTGAAAAGGTGCATTAATAATACGTAATCCCATGATCCCATGTTCATTATTCTGGATCTACATAATTATTAAATATACCTATGAAGTAAGTAATAATAATAAAAATGTTTAGGTAAGTTGTAACATATTCCATTACAAGTACTTAGCAACCTAGAAATCCTAGAAAAGGTCAGTAAAATTTTAAAATTTGATCAAAATACTTCATTTTTCAAAAAAACTATGTCGACTATAATTATGTCTCATGTTGATACTAAAGTTCTCAAAATCTACTTATAATGAGTGTATTGGAGGAAATACTACTGTTATAGGTATACGTACACTCTGTATGAATAGTTTTCATTTAGTTCTCTTATCATTATGGCTGTCAGAGAGAGCCGCAATTCAATGGCGTGCTAAGCAGGTCAATCGAGACATGCGTAATCCGCTGCTTCCGAATGCTTTTCACATCCATGTCACGTTAGTATACTGCTGGCTTTGTTATCGTGCGGAAGTGGCGTAATTAATTCCTATTCGTTGGTGTTTATGCTGGTGTATTGTAAACAATTTAATTTGTTGTTTTTTTAATAAATAATGCATACGCCTATGTCCCGCAGTTCAGTTCTGACAGCCCTACTTATAATGAGCATTCTTATTATTGTTTTCATTTAGACTGTCTTACATAATCTTAAACATCCATATAATATTTACGTTAGCTTGGAAATGATTTAATTTAAAGTTACTCGATCCTTTTTAATTGTAGATACAGTTCAACTCGATAATTTTTTTGTTAATATGTTCTAGATTTTTCATCGTTCTCTACTCTTCAATAGATTGAAGCTTGCGCTATTTTCTTTATTGATTTTTATGTCAGTGACTAATAGATTGTTATCGCTGCTTCAAAATATTTTGTGATTTAGAAAAATCCACCAAACTGTAATCGAATGCAGATAAAATATATTTGAATCCTTTTCAACGTCACACATGTGTCGATGTTGGCATTGGCTTACTGTCTGTTCACACGGTACGGATTAGGTTATTTTTTTGAAACGATATGAATGTGGAATAGCTTAGTGACGCATAGTTTTAAATCTGCAGGTTCAGACAATAAATTCGATTCAATTTAACCAATGTTTCGAATAAATTTATTGGAAATGGTAGTTAAATTGAGTCAAATTAAAGATCTATGATTTGAACAGGCAGATTTAAAACTACGCATTACTATACGCTATTCGACATTTTTATCGTTTCGATGAAATAACCGAATCCGTACTGTGAATTAACTGTTGGTTTGAAACTTGATTTACGGAATCCTTGCTTTGAGGTTTTTTTAAATACCTAATTATAATAGAAACTTTCGTAAAATCCGGGTTTCTTGAACACGAACTCAAAATGTATTAAGTTTAACCAATGACTCTTTATAACTTTAGAATCACTTGATAAAACCGATCGTTATTTAAGTAGACCATGCATGATTTATCGTAAATTTAGAACCATTCGCTAAAATTTAACGATCATTATAAGCGGAACCGACTGTCAGTGCATAGATACTATTTTAATTAGTGCGATAACACTTCCCTATTTTACAAATTTTCTAATATTTGTCGTATATTTACAACATACCTACCTACTTATATAAACAAACATTTCGCAGAAGCTTCATTAATATTAAGCCGCAATCTAATTTGATATAACAACGTGCGAGCTATCTGCAGTTGTATCCCACTCATAAATTTTATCTGAACATTGTTTATTACTAATCATAATCATTAATCCGATTCATCGTTTCTGTGATCGACCTGTCAGTTTATTTAGGTTCGCAATGCCTAATATTTCGTTATGCACTTGTAATACAGTTTGAAGACAATATTCCGTATTGGTGAGGCCCGTAAGCTATCCCTGTGGTGCACGTAGTACCAGAACACATATCACGAACCACCCGTTGCGAAATATCCAGATCACATGGTACACGAGCGCTCAAAAACATGATGTAGGACAATAAGGCCCAACACGTTTGTACCATTAACACGTTGTACCGGCCAGAGTTAATTGTATAACAGCGCCGCTAACTAGAATATGGTACATGAATAAAAAGAGGCATTTGCAATAAATCCTGAATGAAATACGGTAAACATGCCAAACCGTACCATAAACGATTACAGTGAATTAATTGTAAGCGACAGTCGTCGTGAATTAATGCGGTCTGCCTAAGAAAATTAATTCTCGTTTTGTTGTTCCATGGTATCATTATTTATTTCTCGCAGTCTATCCACTACTGTGCAAATGGGTGAAAATACTCTTTATGTCTGACAATTTTGCCTTTGTCGAGTATCCTCTTTCATTCGATTATTCAACATGAATCTCCTTGATCTCAAAAGACGGCAACAATAAGCTGAAGATTGTATGCGTACCTTTTTTGGAGTACACTTATTGACCCATTGAATTGACTCTAATTTTGTTTTTGGATCGTATTGATATATCCAAGTCTTATCGCATATCATTCCTATCTTAGAGAAAAAGTTACGGTTTGCGTCAAAAGATTTCAAATCATTTTGGGGCAATCAGCTGCCAGTGCAATTTTTGTTCACGGGTCAACAATTTTGAAAGCTACCTTGCTAAAACTGAAAACCTTGGTTCAGATATATTTAAAGTTTAAACAATAGTAGATACTTTAAGACGACTATTTTTTATTTCTATACATCAAGATTGGCTCTATCTAATTTGGGATTATCTTCAATATATCCACCAACTCGTCAAAACTGTCTTAATATTTGACTATTAAATATGATGGAGCTTCATTCCCATATATTGCAATCATTTGGTCACTGAATATTTTAGAGGAATATACTGTTCCTTTATTGATAATTAATTTGATGACACTGATAGATTTTTTTCTGGTACCCCATGACATATATGTTATTTATGTTTTATTGTCCGCTAATCGATGTTTGTTTGTTTCAGTTGGTCTTGAAAATCTCCGCCAAAGAAAACATAAAGCGCCTGACAGATGTCGAGAGACCCAAAATTGAACCTAAGGCACACATCACCAATCATATTTTGGTACATAATAATCATGTAAGTAAACGAATTTCTAGATTTTTTTTTTCATTAAATATTTTGATGTCGACTGTGATAAAATACCATTTCCATCTCCTCGGTTGTGTGAGTTTCCGACTGATTGTCACTACATCTGCAGTGCTGTTTTATTGCAACCATTAATTGTTTGCCACCATGTGTGTTGAAGTTCTAAAATATGTAACACCTAGTGGCATTAACGTGAAGTATAGTGCTTGTGCTCAATATTAAAAAAAATTGTGACATTATGGGACGTACTGTTAAACCAGCCCGCTGTAGTTGAATTCTTCACGATGGAAAATGGTGCTTCTATTGAGATTCATCAACTAAAGAGTGTTGTTTATGCCCAAGCTTGTTTGGAGATGTGCTTGCATATTAAGGCCTGCAACGGATGAAGCAATGCAGCATCTAAAATTTGACGATCGTAGCCGGCATACAGCCCAGATCTCACACCATGCGATTTTTGCTTTTTTCGAAGCTGAAGTAACGTTTCACTAGTAATGCGGAGGTTAATGCAAAGAAGCAAAACTGTTTTGTATGCTGACAGGATGTAACAACTTGGTCGACGTTGTGCGCGGACAGGGATAGCGACGTCGTAGAGAAGTAACCACACTCTCTTATAAAGGTCATTGTAAACTTTTATTATGTACATAATAATGTGTTATTTCAACACCGTTTTGCTAACGATTCAAATTGATCAGTTTTGTTGTCGAAATTTTTTTTTTATTGACATGTAAGGTAAGTAACAATTTTTATGGACAAAAAAAAATTACTAATTTATTTTACATACCAATCAATACTTAAATTTTATCCACTAGCGCCTAAAATGTAATAAGTTAGTAAAGTAAAAAATAATTGGTTATTTTCCTTCGTATATTAGAAAGGAATTCAGTGGCATTACTTTAAAATAACTGACTGATAATTTGAATTAAGTTTAATGATAAACTCTCCATATTAAAATCATGTTATCCAAGTTACTTAAAAATTTAGTATTATTAAGTTGTTGACTGAAATGTTTGACAGTTTTGAAGGTCGTCTAAATCGACAGTTGCCAATACTGTTTGGAAATAAAATATTTGAGAAATTTAGATTTTTCTAAAATCTAAATTTCTGTGTCGTGTGCACAGTAGTAGAAAATAATTGCGGTTGGAAAAACTAATTAGTCTTATTCAGGATTTCTACTTATCTACATCCGATTGAGTCGGCAGTTTTATCTTTCCCACTAAACGAAAAATTTGATAAACAACCTCAACCCAATTTATGTCAGTATAGTGTGTTTTTTTTCCATAGTTCTCGCCTAAATAAACTTTCTTCAAAAAATTATAACTATTAATCTAACATCTTGATCATAAGCATCATAAATGTAATAGTACATTTAGCCGACCTTAAATATTGTTCGTGGATAAATATTTACACCACTAATAATTGTAAATTGCAATCATAACACGTATAATTAGCACTTTATCGACAACTACAATTCGTTTTGAAAGTAAACGCAGTTCTTAATAAAAGCATTTCGCTCTGTTAAAGTGGTAAAAGTGAGATGTGGGTATTTTTAATTCATTGTACCATTTTAATTACATTATCGTGACATATTTTATCTTGAATCTTGGTATGTGTAAACATTATTTTTAGTCCAGTATCTACAGATACATCTAATAAGATATATTATGTGGACCGCGGTGATTTTTGGTTTTGTTTGAATTAGGAACATAAAGTAATGTAGTTTTTTCGTTACAACATCTACAACAGATTATGTGAAACTATAATCTATTTATCTATTATGTAGTAAAAATAAATTATTATTCTTGTTTTATAACTTTTTGAAACACATAATTTACAATAAGGAAAACTGGAGCATTGCGTTTCATTTCAATACTGCTTGCAACACTTATTAGGTAAATCGACAGTTTATTTATACATGTAGATCATGCAAATTTGAAAACTCGCTTGGTTACTTGTTTCTGGTATACAAAATGACTATTATGGAATTTTTTCAGTCAGTTAACAAATGTAGCAAAATGATAAAGTGTGGAAAAAATATTTTTTTCCCTTATTTTGAATGTATTGTCAATTGTCTTATACCCCGAAGAAAACTTGGTACAGTGAAGAGATTTTCTAACGCACCCCTTAAAATAATGTTATTGGAGTTCCTTGAGATTTCCCCTGAATTGTATCAGTTTAGACTTTGTTCGTCACTCGACTAAACTTTTCACTATTTAACATCCTTTTTATTAGGTTTCTTAAAAAAATTTTACGTTGGTCAGGTGAAAATATTAGGCTATGCGGAAACATTTCCGATAAAATCACTTGAAGTACAGATAATAGGGGCACTACAAAGGTTGACGATGAAAAGATGATATTTGTGAAAATTTTATTTTTCATATAACCTTCAATAACTTGTTCCATAACTTCAGTGAACTTATGCTATGCCTGTTGGCCTTCAAAATAGATATTCAATTGGTTTTTGTAATCAAATGAAGTCTCCGGAGATATTTCTTCAAATTTGTGAATACAGATATTAGACTATGCCAAAAAAAATTGTTGTTTTTGCAAATTTTCTTTGGAGAACGCATATAGATGTATTTCGTGGACTCTATTTTTTTAGGTTACACTCATTAGTCACCAAAGTCAATATCTTCGAGAAAAAGTCTTTTTTACTTTAAAACATAGTGAAACTTCATCCTCATATACCTACTGCAACCATTCATTCATAACATTGCCACTACATTGCTCCAATTTCACACAATTCATGTTTTTGTTTTAAAACATTAAATACAAAATGGTGAACGAAGTGAAATTAAATTTGATAGAGACGCACAAAAAGTTTGTCGTAAACGAACGCTACTCAACAAGACATAGTCGATTGTTTCTATCAAAGCTAGCTGGATATTTCTTGTAATACTCCTCGTATATAATTACCGCCTTATCTGTTTTGGGCGTCCCACTCGAACAACAACTTTCGGGCGAGTGAACAATAGCTCGGGAACCACTTTGTAAGTCCGTGTTTGGATAACAAATGCAAATCTAATATTAACTTTAGAGCCATCGTTTAAGGGAAACATACGGCGGGCGGGACACCCGATGCCCTCTGGGACAGGTCGGTTCTTCCCATTTTCATTTTTTAGCGTTCAGTTTTGCGCCTCTTGCATTTTAGTAGTTTTTTCCGCCGGCGACGTTCCGGTTTTGAGTTATCCGTTCTTTGCCATGCCGTTCTCTCGTTCCCAGATTTTCTTTTTCGATCTGTCGTCGATTTATATCTGACTGAGTCGCCACTAGGTGACAAGTCCTTGATGTGGTGTATTGATAATCTCTTCTTCAGTCCCATACCCCCACTACGTTGAGGGATCTGTCCGGGTTTAGCGAAGGACAGTGAAAAGCTGAACGATAGTAAAAAAATATTGATACAAGCGTTCGGTGTGCAAACTTATGCAATTTGATGTAGGTACACTATTTAATTCGACAAATGACCATCTCAAAACAGTAATGTATTGTGGGTTGCGGTGTACCTTGTTGATAAATCTCCGTATAGAAATAAACTAGTAAATGATATTAGTTATTTATAACGGAGTGTCCCAGTTATAGAGAATTTACAAAACATTCATTCATTCATTAAATAAATAGTATCTAAGAAAAATCATTTGAGAATTCATACCAAAAGGATATAACTAATCTTAATAGTCTCATACAATACATTCAACGAACAAGGAACTCTTTTATCTTGGTCATATGGCTTCCATTAAAATTGTCGCATAATGCGAAAATTTACACAAATAGAATCTAAACAAATATACAGGGTGTCTCATAATTAGCTGCCAACCCTGAACAGGCCGATTCTATGATCAAAACTAAGTAAAAAAGTTCATATGAACATGGGTCCGGAAATGCTTCCTAAGGGCACAGGGACCCATTGAAGAGGGAGGAATGGAAATCATTTTTTTGCAATATCTCTCAATCGCGTTGTGATAAATGAATGAAATTTGGTATACACAGCTAAATTTTGATGAGCAATTTGATGGACTAATCCATTTATTTCCACAAGGTCCATTGGGGTGGGTACGGGGGGGCCCTTGGTACTTTGCGTGTGTAACTTTTTCATCTTTGACTTTTTAACAAATTGGACAGCAAATTCCGTTTTCCCGAACTGTTTTACGTTAAAAAGGTACTCTTGTTTCAAATCGTTATCTTTAACGGTTTCTGAGAAAATCGCTCTTGAATTAATCCCACTTTGGTCAATTTCATAGTAATTTAAACAAAATTATCAAGGTATTCTTATGTCAAAGTATTGTCAACCCGATTGCCAATTTAATAGTTCTAAGCGAAAAAAATGGAAGAGTTTACGGGACAAGAGTTAGTTGATATGATATTTATTTATGGCTTTTGCGATGGTAATGCTGCAGCGGCAGAACGCGAGTACGGGAGCAAATTCCGTTTTCCCGAACTGTTTTACGTTAAAAAGGTACTCTTGTTTCAAATCGTTATCTTTAACGGTTTCTGAGAAAATCGCTCTTGAATTAATCCCACTTTGGTCAATTTCATAGTAATTTAAACAAAATTATCAAGGTATTCTTATGTCAAAGTATTGTCAACCCGATTGCCAATTTAATAGTTCTAAGCGAAAAAAATGGAAGAGTTTACGGGACAAGAGTTAGTTGATATGATATTTATTTATGGCTTTTGCGATGGTAATGCTGCAGCGGCAGAACGCGAGTACGGGAGAAGGTTTCCAAACCGAAGGCTGCCATCAAGGAGGACATTCCCTACGGTATTCCGCAACTTAGCTGCAACCGCCACTTTTCGAAAGGCACCGGGTCAAGGACGTCCCAGGATTAATAGGGAAGCGGAGGTCCTTGACGCTATTGAACAAGATCCTACGACTAGCATACGGAACATTTCAAGGCAAATAAATGTTCCTCGGCCAACGGTACTACATATCTTAAAGATTTCCTTAACAGAATTGATTAGATGTGCTACTAACATTTCAGGTTGGAAGAATATTAAAGCGACAAGGTCTACATGCCTATCACTATCGACGTGTACATGGCTTGATACCAGAAGATTTTGCGCCACGTATGCAATTTTGTCGCTGGATTTTGTCGCTGGACAACGAGCAAGCTTCCAAAATTTTGTGGTGTGACGAAGCTACTTTTACCCGAAATGGAAAATTAAATTTTCATAATTCTCATTATTGGGAAGAAGAGAACCCACATGTTGTTCGGAGAACAAACTTCCAGCAACGGTTTTCCATAAATTTATGGGCGGGAATAATTCACGACACTCTGATTGGACCTATTGAAATTCCACAACGTCTCAATTCAAATCTTTATTTAAACTTACTTCAAGAAAATCTTCCCCAAATTCTCGATGATCTGCCTCTAAATTTACGACGTAACATGTTTTTTCAACACGATGGAGCCCCGGCACATAGTGGTCGCAATGTTCTAAATTTCCTAAACGAAAATTTCGCTGGACGGTGGATAGGGAGGCACGGACCGGTAGCTTGGCCGCCGCGTTCTCCCGACCTAACCCCGCTGGACTTCTTTTTCTGGGGATATCTAAATCAAAAAGTTTACGCCACCGAAGTCGATACCCGTGAGGAATTGCTGCAGCGTATCAATGATGCAGCCAATGAAATTCGTCAAAACCGTTTTAGCATCTTAATAGCTTCGAGAAGTGTTACACGTAGGGCAAGACTTTGTATCAGAGAAGGTGGAGGGTTTTTTGAACAGTTTTTAAAATAGCTTGTTGTCTGTTATCAAAATTAAGTTTCCATCTTATGATCCCTTCGAAAAGTGACGGTTGCAGCTAAATTGCGGAATACAGTGAGGAATGTCCTCCTTGATGTCAGCCTTCTGTTTGGAAACCTTCTGCCGTACTCGCGTTCTGCCGCGCAGCATTACCATCGCAAAAGCCATAAACAAATCATCATATCATAATTGTTCTACATCAATAATGTGTATTACTGATTACGTATTAAATTATTATTATTATTTTTTGTTTAAATTACTATGAAATTGACCAAAGTGGGATTAATTCAAGAGCGATTTTCTCAGAAACCGTTAAAGATAACGATTTGAAACAAGAGTACCTTTTTAACGTAAAACAGTTCGGGAAAACGGAATTTGCTGTCCAATTTGTTAAAAAGTCAAAGATGAAAAAGTTACACACGCAAAGTACCAAGGGCCCCCCCGTACCCACCCCAATGGACCTTGTGGAAATAAATGGATTAGTCCATCAAATTGCTCATCAAAATTTAGCTGTGTATACCAAATTTCATTCATTTATCACAACGCGATTGAGAGATATTGCAAAAAAATGATTTCCATTCCTCCCTCTTCAATGGGTCCCTGTGCCCTTAGGAAGCATTTCCGGACCCATGTTCATATGAACTTTTTTACTTAGTTTTGATCATAGAATCGGCCTGTTCAGGGTTGGCAGCTAATTATGAGTCACCCTGTATATAACCTGTGTTTACTATTCACTTGCCAGTCTATTCCGAATTGTTGCATTGTTTAATGTGAAAATAAATGATAAATAATTTTATTACAATGTAAAAAAATTAATATTTCTTAATTTCATACTTCTTAGAATTTTGCAAATATTTTGTTACCAGTGAACTGACTTAACAGAGTCAAATTTTGTTTAGAATCTATATAAAAATAATTGCATCTGTGCTTCCTTCGTTAGAAAGAAAAAATGTCCACTCTGTTCCAAGAATTTTGAAAAAGCAATATATTTTCTAACTTAAAATAAGTATAGTTTGATATTGATTTATTGATTTTCAAATTTTTAGACAAATTCAACGAACAAATAAGATATTTGGTGTCTCCGCTACTAGATCGGTTAGATTTAAAATAAAAATGCTCTATTCGCCATATAATGGACTAGGAAATAATTTCATAAATAAATTATACAGCCCCACAAAAGAAAAAAAAGTATCGGATCTAGTATTCAGACCCATGTATGTCCATGTATTTTTTTCCGCTGAATCCGAATCTGTCAGATTTGGCCCAACGGGTCTGAGTTTTCTGGAAAATTCAAAAAACAGGTCAAAATTCACAAAAACACGTCATTTACGATCGACGAAAATTTTAAATAATCAAATTATTCTACCAGCTCACTAGACGTATGATTTTTCACACGATTAATTCCAATTTATCATCATAGAGTCAGAAAGCTGGTTCAATTTCATTCAAAAATAGAAAATAGATCAAAATGCTTAAAAACGCCAATTTCATGGCATAATTCGTGTTGCAGAGTTCTGGATCCATCTTTTTATCCGCCCACCCATTTAAGAATTCATACATCTTTCTACCCAGTCGTTCATGCATGAATAGGCATATTTATTCATCCACCTGTATCACCTATAAAACCCACCATCCATCTACTGTTATCCATCTACTTTTTGTGCTGAGAGATGAGATAACAGCCTAGAAGATTGAGAATGCAATAAAACTTGTAGAATACTCTACTTTCTAAACAAATCAAAAAAGATATCTACAGATCATTCTTATTTTTGTTGCTATAACGTGTTTTCTTTTCTTCAAAGGATCTATGCAAAAGGTTACGCTTTCGTTTAGTCCCTCTATTTTTCGTTTCTCTTTTTAACAAGTTCATCTTGATCCTACATTAAGTACGAGGCAGATGGCATCTGTGTCTGGGATCAATCGAACTAGCATACAAACCATTTTGAAGAAGAATAAATTCCATCCATACAAAATACATTTAGTCCAGGAACTTCATGAGGATGATTATGACCGCCGTTTGCAATTTTGCGAAATAATGAGTGAGCGAGCAGGGAACGATCCACAGTTCCTTT
>NW_019416549.1:559813-574500 GCF_000390285.2 Anoplophora glabripennis | reverse complement strand
CCCCCGGGGGCGGCGACGGTGCAGCTGATATAGGCAATCGGTAGATCATCGTTCACAGTGCCCCCATACCAAATTTCAGATTTTTTCGTCGATTCTGAAAAAAGTTACGGACCAGACCCCGGAGCCGTAATCATCAAAAAAAACGACAAAGTCCAAAAACTTTTTACCTAACTTTTTGGAATAAAAATCTGAAATTTGGGCTACAGGGGTAACTCGGGACGTAGAACACGATGAGATCGACGAAACAGACGTATCTGCATGTTTTCGCCGCCCCCGGCGTGGTTGCCGCCCCCGGGGGCGGCGACGGTGCAGCTGATATAGGCAATCGGTAGATCATCGTTCACAGTGCCCCCATACCAAATTTCAGATTTTTTCGTCGATTCTGAAAAAAGTTACGGACCAGACCCCGGAGCCGTAATCATCAAAAAAAACGACAAAGTCCAAAAACTTTTTACCTAACTTTTTGGAATAAAAATCTGAAATTTGGGCTACAGGGGTAACTCGGGACGTAGAACACGATGGGATCGACGAAACAGACGTATCTACATGTTTTCGAAGCCCCCGACGTGGTTGCCGCCCCCGGGGGCGGCGACGGTGCAGCTTATATAGGCAATCGGTAGATCATCGTTCACAGTGCCCCCATACCAAATTTCAGATTTTTCTGTCGATTCTGAAAAAAGTTATGGCCCAGACCCCTTAGCCGTAATCCAACCCCGTATATGATTGCAATCAATCAAAGAAAAACTAAGTTTGCTGCTGTCATGCCAGTTGTCACAATTAACTCTTCTGTAAGTTGTCACTGTTGTCAACTAAATACTTTTTGGGTGTAAATTAACAAGAATTATGCCAAATTTTACTAATGATGAATATGTGGACATGCTACAAGTGTTTTTTTCTACGATCGTGCAAAATTTACTACTTATTGCACTACCTACTGTGCCAAAAGTTTAACTTTTTTTACAGTAGTACAAAAAAAATATTGATTACAAGTTTAATCTAAGCATATCCATAAGTACCTAACGTCTGACATTGACAATTTGCGCAATTAATTTCCAGTTGTCAGTTAAAATTTTAATATTATGTAAAATACTGTTAAATAAAATTTGAAATAAAAACAATCGTAGAAAAAATGTTGCGTGCAACATGTGCAAAAAGCATATTTGTTGCACTTAACATGATTGCAGCTCTCAACTTCGTCTCGAGCTGCAAACTTCATGCATCGTACAACAAATACACACTCTTTACAGTAGTTGCACAAATAACTGTTTGAATGTCGCAGAAACTTTTATTAAATAGAAGTACAATGAAAACGAAACTAAGAAATAATTTATTATCAAAAAGAGAAAAAACAAAAAACTTAGTTAAAGGACATTTTCAAAATAATTGCCATTTCTTTCTAAACACAACCTAACACGTTTATCAAAGTTGTTACGGACTCGAGCAAAAATTATGGGATTGTTGCGAATCTCATCAGCCGCCGCGAATATTCTTTCCTGTAGCTCTTCAACACTGTCAACTGGGGTCGCATAAACAATACTTTTTATATGTCCCCAAAAGAAAAAATCCATGGGCGTTAGATCGGGAGAACGTGCAGGCCAAGAGATAGGTGCCTCATTGCCGCGACCTATCCAACGATTCGGGTAATTTAAATTAAGCCACCGCCTAACTACTACAGTGCTGTGAGCAGGAGCCCCGTCATGCATGTACCACATGGCCTGACGTACATTTAATGGTACTTCCTCCAGAAGTGGTGGTAGATGCTCATTTAAGAACTGCAAATATTCAACAGCACCAAGTCGATGAGGTAAAACAAAAGGGCCGACAAGCACATTTTCTACAATTCCTGCCCAAATGTTTAAACTAAAATTATGTTGAAATGTTGTCATAGATACTTCGTGAGGATTTTCATGAGCCCAGGAATGAAGATTGTGCATATTGGTTAAACCATGTCTTTGAAAAGTTGCTTCATCTGTGAAAAGTATCTTTGAGGCAAAATTCAAATTATTTCTTAGAATATTAAGATACGATTCGCAAAAAACAACTCGCTTATGCATGTCTGGTTCAAGTAGAGCTTGAACTGGCCGGTGGTGAAAAGGATATAATAAATTATCATGGACAATATTCCAAACAACACTATGGGACACATTTAAGTGCATTGCTGTTTTTCTCGTACTAGTCTGACGATTTTCGTCAAACTCTTCAAGTACTGCATCCTCAAGATAAATAGTACGAACAGTAGGTCTTCGGCCGGTACCCTCAATATGCGGCTGTATTTTTCCAGTTTCCCGAAGTCTTCGTTCTACCGCCGAAAAAGTTTGTCTGTGGGGAACTTGACGATTTGGATATCTCTCATTATACGCTCTTGTTGCCGCAGCACAGTTTTTGCGACATTCAAAATACACTTGTAGCATGTCCACATATTCATCATTAGTAAAATTTGGCATAATTCTTGTTAATTTACACCCAAAAAGTATTTAGCTGATAACAGTGACAACTTACAGAAGAGTTAATTGTGACAACTGGCATGACAGCAGCACACTTAGTTTTTCTTTGATTGATTGCAATCATATACGGTGTGAGGTGAATGGTAATACATTTTATTTTTTTATTAATAAACGAAAAGTTTTAAAGGAAAATTGCTAGAGAGGTAAAAGTTTCTAAAAGAACCAGTTTATCTAATGCGTATTTTTGGATATCGAGTTTTTACGAAATATAAAAGTTATGGCAAAAAATGGCTTGAGGGTTGGTTATTTCAACCCCTTTCGAGGGGTTAAAATTTTCGAAAAATAGTTGAAACTCGCATCTGAATTAGGAAACAACCTGTAAAAAATTTGTTATTTGTACCTCGTTCGGTTTTCAAATTATAGCCAATTTTCATAATTTTTTTGGAAACTTTGGTGGCCCATATCTCTTCAGGGGTGAACATTTTACTAAGGCGATTTTTTGCAGATCGTGTTCTTTTTGAAATGTAGATTCACTGGTATCATTTATGCTAGTCCATTCAAAAACACCCTGTAGATGGTGCTGTGGTACAAAAAATATGATACCTAAGAACTTTGAGATGTATAAAATTTGGGTAACTTTTTCGTATTAAATCTGATTTATTTGACTTGTTAAAATGAATTATTAAAATGGTAAATTTATAGACACTACTCGACATTTCTTTTTTTTTTGGAATTTATACATCTCTTGGTTATCGAGATGGCTGGGAAGTTGTTTACGGAACAGCTCTATTTAGTGTTTTATAAAAAGTATTTCTTTGTGAAACTTTTTTTTTCGTATATATATAGACAAAGTTTTACCCATGCTGCGGTAGGAAATTTTTAACTTCTTTATTTAAATTAGCGATGCAACCAAGGAAAAGAAAACAAAGTTACCTAAAGATAAAATTTATTTCGCATTGTTAAGTAGTCAACAAGTAGTAAGAAGTAAAGTATAAATAATAAATAACATTAAGGTAGAATAAGCACAAATCCTTTCTTCTACACTGAAATTTCTTTGTATAAAAATCCGGAACCGTATCGCCGTACAGTTTCCGACACCGACCGCTTCTTATTAATCCTGCTAGGCGACTTCCTTGCGGCCGTCGGACACAGATGTCACTTGCAGGCAGTGCGTGTTTTTACCGCCAGATGAGGCTACTTTTATCTTCCTCAGCGATCCTCGCGTCTGTGAACAGCTGATGAAACACGAGAGACTAGTGGTTTTGTCTATGAATATGAATAATGAGTAATAAAATAACTAGACCTAGATCATGTTAGGTGCCGGGTGAGCAGCTCTATTCGGTGTATAGACGTAGAACCAAGCGTAGAACATATTAATGTATAGCTCGTTTGGTATTTAGCAAGTTACAAAAACAGTCTATTTTCCCTCTCGGTTACCAATATGGAGATAATACTTTTTTTAGTGAAAATAGATGCTTTATTGAAATACCTTTTAACATCAAAGCAAAAAGCATATACATAAGGTGTTAAAACAAAAATGTCACCGTCAGTCAAAGGGTATATTGATATGATTTTTTTAATCACTCGAGGAAAGAGATGAAACCTCATTTGAATTTTCATTTTTCATTTTAAATTTATTATTTATTTTCTATACTCTCTAAATTGCTAATGTATTTGAAATAATAAATATGATTTAGATCTTTACAAGAATTACATTTTTTTTTTTTAAGAAAAATGGTGCGAAACTCGTTTCAAAATACTTATACAGGATATTCCATTTTAGGTCAGTCAAATCACAAGTAGTAAATATGTACTGCAAAAAATATTAAGATTTTTCTTGATAAACCATAGTTTTACCTCATACTGTTTTTTGTATACAAGACCGTATTGATTGATTGAGACTATTTTTATGTAATGCCTTTCTACCCATAAGCCGTCTAGACTATAGGAGAAGGTTTTGGCCCCATCAGAAATTTATTCTATTCATATGGAATATATTTTTTGGACCTTTAGAAACAATATTAAATCGATTCTAGGCAAAACGAATTCAACCCCCCAACTCGAACATTAAAAAATGGTTAAAAATGTAATAAAACCATTTTTCTTACATCTGATGTACAGGCTGGTCCATTTTCGATGGGATTTCAGGGTATCTCAGAAACTACTAAAGATATGATAAATCTGACACCACGTTCTCGAGCTCGATTTGCATGACAAACTCGACTGGCAAATCAGAAATTTGCTATCTTCATTTGTTTTTGAGTTACAGGGCGTTTCTCGTTCTTGTGACACTTTTGGACATGTGTGTATCTCAGCTGTTAAATAAGTTAGAGTTAAAGTGAAAACTGCTCAAAACTAATTCTTTGGCGTAGAATTGAATGCTGGTATTAAATTTTTAGTAGGTCTTAAGATTCAGGAGTTATGACTTAAAGTTATATTTTTTTAAATGGAAATCATAGCTGGCGGGGTGTTTTATATATAAATTCGATCCTTTTTTACATTTTAATATGGCTGGCTATGAAAATACATACAAAACTATAATTCTTACTTTTACAAAACTCATATCTGTTGTAAACATATGGCGTTTATTTAAATTATATATTACAGATAAGGAAGGGCAGAGTTTTCAAATTTTTATTCCACTTCAACTGAAGTTACAATATTAAATGTAAATTAAACAATAGTAAGTACTACATCAATAAAAACTTTCAAAAAGATAGCTAAATATTCAACGTCTCTCAACTGTCACACATTTCACGCACCTTCTGGTAACGCTTCGGGTAGCATTCATTAAATGTATATTTGAAATACTATTAAAAGGAATTTTAAATATGTCTTTTCGAAAACCCCAACGGACTCAAATCAGGTAACCTAGCTGGCCATCTGATCGGTCCGTTTGTTCCTATCCACGTATCTCCTAAAATTTCGTTAGAATTATATTATCACACGAGTATATGTTGTGCATTTAAAATAAATGTTTATTTTTACAACAGATATGACTTTTGTAAAAGTAAGAATTATAGTTTTATCTGTATTTTCATAGCCGGTCATATTAAAAAGGAAAAAATATATAATTTATATATAAAACACCCCGTACCTATCTCCAGTGTTTGTAAAAATAACTATAGCATATGATATATTGCTAAAAAGCGGAAAAAAATCTCTATTTTTTTAGGCCATGTTCAGCTACGATTTCCATTTAAAAAAATATAATTTTGGGTCATAACTCCGAAATCTTAAGATATACTAAAAATCTAATGCCGGCATTCAATTCTACGCCAAAGAAGTTTAGTCTTGAGCAGTTTTCACTTTAACTCTAACTTATTTAACAGCTGAGATACAGACATGTTAAATAGTGTCACAATAACGAGAAACGCCCTGTAACTTAGAAACAAATGAAGATAGCAAATTTCCGATCTGACAGTCGAGTTTGCCTTGAAAATCGAGCTCGAGAACGTGGTGTCAGATTTATCATATCTTTAGTAGTTTCTGAAATACCCTGAATTCCCATCGAAAATGGACCAGCTTGTACAGAATCATATAAATAATATTTTTCGGGTACAATTTAAGTAAAAACACTTGTTTAGTTTATAATTATAAAAGTAAACTCTTACTCTTTTCCCCCTGCTACTCAACTGCATAACTTTAAAAGACACTTACGTAAAGAATTGAATATAAAAGAAATTCTACATCATGTAAAAACATTTATTTAAAGGTCTAGAAAAAATATTCTATTAGATTTAAATATAAGTAAACCTCCCAGCCGCCTGCACTTCACAGGGGACTCACTTTAAACCAGCATCCTATTCAGGGAGAGGCAAGAGGACGCACTTTAAATCAGTACCCTAATCAGTGAGGGGCAAGGGGACTCACTTTAAACCAGCACCCCAATCAGTGCGAGGTAAGGGGACTCACGTCAAGCTATAACAAAAAATATTAGAAATGAACTGTAATATTATACTTAAACCCTATTTTCATGGCTATTTATAAAAGTTAGAGAAAAAGATGGAGGTACAAGGAAGAAAAATATATACAGGATGGACGCTCGAATGGAAGGAGGTGGATTAACCTATTATTAAACTATGTATAAACATTTCAATATTGTTTATATTAGACTGACAGATAAATCTTTTTCTGAAATCGCTTTGACATTTTTCAGTATCTTTCAGAGATTACATAGAAGGGGAAAGGGTGGAAGGAGCAAAGGTAAAAGTTTTTTTGTGACTATAAGCAAGTATATTTTACTTAATTTGTAAATAAAAAAATGTTATTTATATGATTCTGTGCATCAGATGTAAGAAAAAATGGGTTTATTACGTTATTAAGAATTTTTGAGTGTTTTGGGTGGAGAGGTTTAATCTGTTTTGTCTAGAATCGATTTAATATTGTTGCTTTAGGTTCAAAAAACATATTCCATATGTTTAGGATCAATTTCTGATAGGGCCAAAAACCGGCCTTATTGACCCCTCCTCCATTGGTGTGCTGTTATTAGGCGGGATTAATTTTATGCTGCTTTAGTTTTTTTTTTTAATGTCGCCGTGCAGATATGGTGAAGTGATATTTTTTTACCCTTGTGTGCGCCACCAGTGCAAACGTAATGAAACCCCTAATTTTTTTAGTACACTTTAAAAACTAAAAAACATTAAACAGTGATGAGGTGATTTTTGAAACATGGTTATTAATTTTTATATTTTTTTCAAAATTGTTATTTCTTTAATTATTATCATACAATTTTGGCAACTTTTGTTTGTTATTTTAATTTAAAATGTATTACTTAAACTAATTCATTTTAAGTATTATAAAAATTTTCATAAAATTCTCACCTGATGAAGTTATAGATATATACCCTGAGGCCAACATTTACCTAAGTACACTAAAAAAAAGCAACTTGATGGACGAATTGTTAAAAAAACTGATGCAGACAATTACACTCGCAATATCGAGGAAATTTGTTATCTCATCTATATTAATTCGTAATTATTTAACATAATACCCGACATGTTGAAATAATAAATAAAAATATATATATTTTTTTTTTGTTTCTAATTGCTTGATGTTTCTAATTAGGTATATTGCTAAAAACAACAGAAGAGATAATTTCTTTGAAAGTTTAGATTATTTAAATTTATTATATATGTAGGTGTGTTTTTTTCAGTAATAATACTATTTGGATAAATTATTTTTATTTTTTTGAGTGCTGGACAAGGTTTATTCCGCAGAGTAGTTGTTTCCTGCAATATCATTAGTTATTGATTAATAGTTGTCTTTAAAATTATTTTTTTTTAGAATACCTAAATTTTAGCATCAAATCGTGACTTCATCGGATGAGAATTTTTTTAAAATTTTTAGGCTTGATCTGAATTTGTTTAATATGTTTTAAAGTCAATATATCCATAGATTTTTAAATGTTTTGGATTTTTTTGAATTGCTAGGACATTATCTTTGTTTTTTCCAAGTCATTTAATTTTATTGCAGAAATTAAAAAAGATAAAAATTCAATTCATTTAATATACCTGATCATGTTTTGATGCATAATTTTTATAATTTATATTTTATAATAATTTACGAGGTAACTTAATTTATTCTCCTGTCACAGGAGACAAGTTTTTAAATATATTTTTGCCTGCATCTGATCGTTGTCGTTAAAACTTTTATTCCTTTAATTATCGAAAAAAAAACAGTCTATAGGTAGTTGATTATTTCGAATACATACGCGATGGAATATAATTTTCGAACGAGAAAACATACGTATTGTTGCCTAACCGCAGACATAAGTAAAAACTTTTTGAGCATGTGGTGCATGTAGAGTTTTGCATCTGCCGTTGTAAAGTATCTTGCAAAAACGCAACCATAAAACGTACCTAATGATAATTTCATCCTGAAGACATGTGCTGCGAAACATGAAAACAAAAAGTCGACTGACGACGAGGTATGCTGGTTATTAATTGATACTGATCGATTAACTTATTTTAACTCGTTGTATGTCAGGGTGAGACACATTTCTAAGGGTTGCGAGGTGTCAAGTATTGCTGAAGATAAGATACGAGTAAATTCTTATACAGGGTGTGTCATGGCAGCTTTTCAATTGAAATCATAATTTTTTTTTGAGGGGGGGTTTCTCTGTCTGTTCTCCTCAGTGGAAATACTGTCGATCTCCCGTCTTATGGTTATACCGGAAGTAGCTGTCAATATTTCAAATAGTACACCTATATAGCTAATCAGCTAAAGAGAAACGCCATAACTTTTTCGTATGATCGATGATATTTAACGTTCGGTGTGTCGTGAATCCATAAGATGCTTTTCTTTTGTAATTCATATAAATTCAAACAGAATACACCTACGTAATGTTTATTTTTTATTATTCACAAAATTGGAGTCATCAAATCAAATAGGTAAGTTGACTGGTAACATGCACAATTCATCAAATGTAAACTTTAGAGTTAACTTTAGCTTAACGTATAGTTTGACTTAGTTAAATTTAGTGAAAATACATTCAACAGCATCGAATTGAAATTGTCTTACATTTTTCTTAATAAAAAATTGCTGTAATTTAAAAAAGTTATATCTTTAACCCTCGTAATACTTATAAATGAATAATTTTACCCAATATCGACTAAATAAAGCAGGATGTTCAATTGGAAGTAAACAAACTTTTTGAAGTTTAAAATTGACGAAATACAACCTGAAAAATGAAAACTCAGTACCCTTATCAGTTTTAATTATGTTAATTGCAAAAAGGTATTAAATTTTCGTTATACTAAATTGTTGAAATCGTTGTAGACTTTTTCAACTTTAACAAAATTGTTAAACAACTGGGTTTTGCTATAGCAAAAAATCGTAAGTTTTTTGGTTACAATTTTATACTTGTTCTGAAACTGCAAAATATATAGGCTTTTTTTTTTAATTTATTTTTCTGCTATATTCAAAAGAAAATTGTTAAATAAATAACCCTAGCGCCAAAAGGAGTTGATTTTATATTTAATTTTGCATAACCAGAAACATCTCACATTGAGAGATAATTCCTCACAAAGAAGGCCCATTTTCTAAATTATAGATATTTTACTTTAAAGTTGACATATTAAGAAAGAGTATGAACATTCGAATTCCCAAGTGCAAACTTTTCTCTCAAATTTTCATATTTCATTGCGGCTTTTTTAGGCCACAGTCCACAGTCATAAAAATGGGAGGAAGATTGTTTACAGACTGGTTAATTGTATAATTTTTACGTAAATTCACGTTTTTCGCTTATAACTTTTTTCCGTTTATTTCCACGAGATAACAGTAAGGTACTTTTTTTCGTCTTCAAAAGTCCTACAAAACTAGCCCTCAAGCGTCAAAAAATATTGATTAGATCAAAAGTTATAAACAGAAGAAATTTATTATTGAATTAAACATTTATAAACTGCGTTATTATTACCAGAACGTTTTGGCATCGCATCCTCTCATTCCTTATCTCTGTCTAATAACTCACACGAAATCTGGAATCGGTAAGTTGAATAATTTACAAGTAATGGCCTTATAAACAAATTAACTAATTATTAGTCTGGACGATCCCAAACACCTTCCACAATCGCACTGATTTTTGTCGGGGTATATTTCATAATAATACATTGAAATCTATAATTTTTTTTAAATTTCAAATTTGCAATCTAGGAAGTTTTTTTATTTTTTAGCCTTAGTTGCAAAATGAAATATACGACGCACGCGCGTGATATAGTTATATATTATTACATATGGAAAGCTTATGAAAAGAACTTTAAGTTAAAAAAAAATCGTCAAGATTCTTTGAAAAACAACGGAGTTACAGACTCCGTTATTTTCAAACGAATTTCGCTTTTTTAACGGCAGAACTATGAATATTATCGTAATTTTCTTCGGACTCGCTGTCGTTCGCTTCCCCATCCTTCCGCCGCGCCACGGCTCGCCGAATATCAAGCGACCCACAGACTTTTGACAATATTTCTTATGCACTTAACATACTTCCACAAATAAAATATTTTTTTCTGGGAAAGTACCCATTGTTACCGGTTATGACAGTATTTTTATTGCCGCTCCCAACTTAATTTGTTTAATCATAGGCCGTCAACTTTGACAGTCTGTAACTCCGTTGTTTTTCAACGAATAATAACGCAGTTTATAAATGTTTAATTCTAAAGTCATAAATAAACTTCTTCTGTTTATAAGCAATATTTTTTGACGCTCGAGGGCTAGTTTTGTAGGTTTTTGAAGACGAAAAAAAAATACTTTACTGTTTTCTCGTAAAAATTATACGATTAACCACCTTGTAAACAATCTTCCCCCCATTTTTATGACTATGGAAACTAATATGTTATTGTACATAATATTTAGCATATGTAGTGATAAATTCAGCTTACCGAAACAAAAAGTCGCGAAATGGTAATTTCCCAGCTTATTTTCCTGGCCCACATTTCTAAATCGACTAAGAAATCGACTGGCCCCTGTAGCTTAAACCAAGTGTTTTGGTTCCAAGTTGGACTAATCTTTAGGTGAAAATAACAAAAACTGTAGTCCCACAGCAATTAATACTCCTTAAAAGTATAATTTAAAACGTCCTTAGTGCCACTTTTAATTATTCCAAACGAAAAAAAAAAAAAAAAACAAGTTAATGCCGCTCTCTCATTTTTTATTCATCAGCTTCGATTAATTCGACTTGGAAACGAGTCGGGTAATGATAATTATATCATAATCTCTCAATTACGGCCAAGAATAAATAGGGAAAATTACACAGTGCACGCCGGCACGCCTTCTTATTACTTTAATTTCCCTAATGGCCTCGACCGCATTAGTACTATTTAACATTGACAGGTTATGAAAAATAAATAACGCCCACTTGAAACGGACGAGAAATGCGAATTCATTGGAACCAATTAGCGGTGAATCGATTTTGCCATTACTCACATTCGATTATTATTGTTGGTGTGATGGTGCATCAAAATGCGATGGTGTATAGTTCGTTTCGGATGTATAATGGCGCGTTATTGTTCGGTGTGTTCCGGAAAATAATTACACAACAAACACAGATTCCTTGAGGTAGTTATAGTTCAATTATTATAGGTCAAATCACCTTCCTTAAAAAGATAAATTAGAAAAAACATGCCATTTTAATTATCTTACCCTCCATTTTCATTATAATAATTATAAAATGTAATGCTTCATTTTAAAATTATTTTGCAGTTTAATTTTACATCCTGCTATTATAATATTATTTTATTATTATACAATACGAAAAGCACTTTTACAATATAATTTTGACAATTATGTACAGGGTGATTCGCTCTATTTTGACCCCCGTATTAACTTTTGTTTTTAGTTATAAAAAAAGTGAAATACAAAAGTTGCATGATAGTAGAAATACAAATGAAATCCAAACAAAATGGCCCCGGATGTTAACTTTGTTAGTTTAAATGAAACATCCTTATATTTTTACATATTTGGATAGAACGTAGTCATATTAGGTTTGTTGGGTCCATTTCTAACAATAATCGAGATACTATTAAAAAACGGTGTTTTATTAAGAAAATGAGATGTATTGTAATTGTTTGATTGTAAAGATTTACAGATTTTGTAGTAATATATTTTGACATATCGAACATTGATACTGTCGAAGTTACGCGTATCTATAGGTATTTGAACTAAATCTCACTAATTAGGCCATGAGAGGCCTAATTACTCATGGACAATGTTATATGGTAGTATGCCAAAATTAAGGCTTGTCAAGAATTTTTTTGCTAATTGCAAATTTTTTCTAGTCTTTCACTATCAGTATTATCTGTAGTTTTCTTTCTTGTTTTTACTTACAATTAGCTAGTTCTAGAAAGATACACAAATATGGGAATGACATTGTGCTTGTATGTATATGTCTATATAAGATATAGGTATTTTTGACAAAAAAGTTATTAACAATTTACTTATACAGGGTGATTCACTTTTTATGAGTAGGACTTTAACCATCACGTCAAAATAACTTTTCTTCCAAAGGCTTCCTTTTAGATATAACGTGAAAATATTTTTTTTTGATATTTATAAATTTTTTTCTTTAATTATGAAAGTCATTTGTTTTATATTTAGTATAAAGTGTACGAATGAAAAGCTCTATCGATTTTACAAATTATTGTAAAAATAGTTCAATCATAGGCGTCCGTAAGAGGCTCTGATAACTCCTATTTTAATATAATTTCTACGCCACTAGAAATTTTTTCAAAATGAATATATATTTTTTTTATATTGCGGTTGCAAAAAGGTCTCTTAGTATTTTTAAATGAAATGTTTTGTTTTTGAGAAAAATGGCTTTTTATGGATTCATTACATGTGAAATTGTTAAGTTTTTGAATCAAAGTAATATATAATAATTAATATTGAGAAACAAACAGAAATAACAATTAACAATAGAGAAAAGAAGAAAAAATATCACAATAAATGTTCGAAGTGTTGTCCTCGAATCTCAATGCATTTCTCACATCACCTAGTTGAACTTTGAACTTTGAACTGTTCTCCTAATCATATTGGGGTTGCGTTTAAGAGTTTCACAATTATTTTCAATTATTCTTAACATGGTATATAAGTGTATTTGTTCATTTCTTTCTATACCTATTTTTTAGTATGTTTTACAAATGGGGACACTCGAGTACTTATTTTTGGGAAAATCTAAATCTATATTTACAAGTGTCGTGCATTGGAAAATGACAATGTGCATTTTATCGACTCAAGAAATCCGTGTAGATGACATTTCTTTGTAATTAATCCCTTATATTGAAAATTTACACTTAACGATTAGCCACTACTATTGGATTGGCTATTATTTCTACTGCCAACTTAACATGATAAGACATTGCTAAATTACCTTTATAATAATAATGTACGTAAATTCTAAATCTTTCTTTAAGAACTTCTTTGCTTTAACAATATTTTGAAGAATTTCAATGAAACATTTAGAACAAAAAAGTAATTACATCGAATTGATTTTATTTTATAAGTTGGTACTTGAGTAGTGTATAAAAACTTTTTGTGTTAATTTTGACAAACAAGTTACTCTCCCTCTCTCTTTAACAACTTGTATAATCATTATACTATATTAAATTTTTTTAGAAACTTCACTTTGATAGACGTTTTTAATCTTATAAACCTGAATCGAACTATATCCAGTTTCTGCATCGGTGTCTCGGAAAATAATGCAATAAAAAACGATAACGTATATTTATCCTGGGTATCGACACACTCAGATTTTAAAAAATCTCCATAATTATGGCTAATAACACCCTTAGACGGACAATTTGTTTCTTCTCAGGCATTGCTTATTAATTTTACAGGCGATTATTTTTTACGAGGGACCGTAAAGCGATTATTAATCATTAGGTACTGTAATGCGTTACGGACCATTGTTAAAATTGTTTGATTTAATAATTTATAAAACAGCATGACGTTGATTGAAAACTTGTAAACAAAAATCGATTTGCATGCAGTCGTCGATGTGGATCTATGATTTCTAGCAATTATTGAAATTGGCCATGCATGTAATCGGTTTAATTTTACTCGCAATTAAAAAAAAAGAATGGAAATTAAGTATATGGCGTTAATATCTAGTTATAATAATTTTTGCATACAGAATGGTCAGCAAAATGTGCTATGACGGTCATTTTTTTCGTGTGTCATTTAAGTACATATAACTGCAAAATGCAATTAAAATACTTGACCAAACTTTAAGGACGGTTTCCGCATCAGAAATTGATCAAAAAAATTTGTAGCACCTATGTATATGGATTTTTTTAAATTGTAACGAAACAGCTAAAGCGATTAATTCGAATTGGTAGAGGTTTGACTTTTCATGACTGTATACAGGTTGTTACAAATTCGCTTCTCACTACAGGGATCTCGAAAACGGTAAGAAATACAAACTAGCTTAAATGGGGGAAAAGTTGCGTAATCAAGGGACCAACGTTATGCCTCTAAAAAATCAAGACTAACATGACTAGTTTTCGAAATATTTGAAAAAAAATACCGAAATTTTGGAAATCCGTTTATGTTTCATTTCAGCCTATTGAAAATTTATATATATATATATATATTGAAAAAAGAAGAACACTTTCTCATGGCCACTTTTTGCCCTCTATCGAATGGCATAATCAATTTTTATATGTAAAGTTTCGTCCCTCCAGGACCATCATCAACTTAATTTTTTTAAATAGGACCCTGGAAATTTTATTACATTTTTTGCAAGCCTTCATG
>NW_019416549.1:551926-558518 GCF_000390285.2 Anoplophora glabripennis | reverse complement strand
TTTTTTCAAAATTTCTGGGGTTCTAATCAATATTTTGAAATGAAACAAAATGGAAATTACTTACTGATGAAAAAACAAATATTTCGCAAATGATTCCGTGTTTGGGAGTTGCTACCCTTATTTTTTATTTCAGAAAAACTATATTTTATATTTATAAAAAATCATATTTACTCAAAAAAGAATTAAAAATATGATTTATGTAAACAAATTGACAAAATTAAATTGACCTGTTTCGAGGTTTTCGTTATATCTCTGTTTAGGGGGGTGAACAACAAATTTGAAATTGTTATAACTTTCTTATTAAAAATTAAAAATATATCTATTTCTCTGAAAAGAAAGGTTACATTTTTTAGAGTAGATCGAAAAAAAAATTCATTCATTTTTCTGCTTTTGATTTTTTTAAGTTTCTGAAATATTCCCTTAACTTCTAGCCTCCCTAACTGTTAATTTTAGGAAAAAGTCAAAAGGCCATTTTTATGTAGAATTGTAGGCTTTACAACTTTTATACTTTTTTTTCTAGCCCTTACCCGTTTTGAGTTATCGTTAACCCCTTTGTTTTATCTTTTTTCACCCTTGGCCGAGGGATGAACAAAAAATTACTGTCACTTATTGTTATAACTAGAGACCGCACTTCGTTCGCACATCTCAGGTCCGTACTTCAGCCGACGATCTCAATATTTAAATATTCATCCATTTTTCACAAAATAATAATAGTGCCGGCTAATCGACAAATGCATCATGTTTATTTACCCCGCATGTGTCAAGGTCATGGTAGTCGGTCGACGGGCGGGGGGAACGGATTTCATTCCTATTAGACGGGGCTGTTCAAGTCATGCATCAATCATCAACATCATATCAGTTGCATGCTAATCATACGTAAGGAAACGTCGCGTCTTGTCCAGTAATAGTACGATGTATATGCATATTTTTAATTAAAAGTGTTAGTTTTTATTGTCTCTGTAAAAATGTCGCGTCGGCTTCCCGCTCGTTCTACGGTCGAAAACTGGGTAAAAGATTACCCCGATTTAGAATTCGACGGAGCAGAACTAAGGTGCAAAATTTGTGAATGCGTTATATCGTGGAATTATAAATCACGAATTGCGGAACACATAAACTCAGAAAAACACAACACAAGCTCGAGAAAGTAACAGTATGACCACCAGTGAACGTCAAAAACAATTTAACGACGATTTGATAAAAGTCATGGTTGGGTGTAATATTCCAATGAACAAATTAAATAACACGAACTTTAGACAATTTTTGCAAAACTGTGTTAATGGAAAGTATAACAATGTCACCGTGCCTGCAGAATCTACGCTGAACATGGATTACATAGAGTCGCCGAGACGATTAGAGAGTGCTATCCCAATATCGACAAATTGATAGCTAATGTTAAGAAAATATTTTTGAAAGCACCAGCCCGGATAAATTTGTTCAGAGCAACTCTTCCAGGCGTACCACTACCTCCAGAACCTGTTTTGACACGTTGGGGTACGTGGTTAGACGCAACATCTTATTATTACGTACACTTTGACGGCATAAAAAGTGTTATACAGCAATTGGATTCAAGTGAATCTACTTCTATTTTATGTGTTCAAAGGATATTTAACGATCCTACACTTCGTGAAGATTTAGCATACATACATTTTAATTATAATTAAAATGAAATGAATACCGTCAGTTATAAGCCGTCTTCAAGTAACTGTGACATCATCAGAATATTCAGTAAATAACGCAGTAAATAATATTTTAGACTTGCGACAGTTTATTTCCCAGTTGTCAGGATATAGCGCTGAACGTGTGAAGAAAAAAATTGACACCGTTTTGCAGAACAATCCGAGATTTCTAACTGTATGTCGCATAGTAGATCTTTTTGAAGGTAAAGAAGTAGATTTTTCTGAATCCACCCTAAATAAGCCATCCGTTAAAAATTATATATACTTTAAATATGCCCCATAACATCTGTGGACGTTGAACGTTCGTTTTCGAAACTTAAATGGATTTTTAGCGATAAACGCCACAACCTAACGCCTGAACATTTACAGCAGTTGCTAGATAAGCTAGTTATTCAGTTTTACTTCAGCACTGCAAGTAAATAGGTGTAGAGCTCAGTGTAGAGTGTTTTGTAAACTAATAAACTTAATATGAATCATAGTGGATATTATAAATCGTTAGTACAAGGTAAGACTTTGATTTTTACTTTTTATATGGTGTTTGCACCTCAGTTTATACAGAGTTTAACTTAGCGTCCTGAGTCCGCCCCTGATAATGACGTCATGTGCGAATGAAGTGCGGTCTCTTGTTATAATATTCCTCAAACTAACTCATATAAAAAATTCAGGCAAGTTGACCAAAATTTTGATTTAAAGGCTTATTGAATTGGACTATAATATTCTGTTAGCGTTTTAATTGTTCAAATGCAGTTTTAAGAATAAATTTGTCATAATGAAATTAAAACTGTAATGTTTTAATTTTGACGCAACAACTTATTGAGTAATGTATGACAACTAATGGTAATACTTAATAATAATAAATGTTTTATTGTAAGGCATGGTGGTAATAGTGTACGATAATTTCATAAACAAAGAAACCTAAACAAAAAAGCGAGCATATTAGTTTTTCAACAGATTTGCGCTATATATTTATTTTAGACAAGGCGAAAAACCTCGCCTTCAGACATAAAACATAAGCTGAAGCCGCTAGAAATAACAAATCCGCGTATGAGAGAGGCGCGCGCGCGGCTCATAGCGCTTTATTAACAATTAAAAAACAAGGTTTTAGAATAATGCGAGTCCCAAAAACTCTTCATCATCTTCTAGGGGGGTGTTTAAACTTTAATTTAGATACCTGGCAACATCAAAAATAACAATTTTTAACCCGGAAATCGGCCGTTGAAAATCGTCATTTTCACATTTTTAGCAACTTTATTATTTATAACTTTAAAACTATCAATTTTAGAGGCATAGTGCATAGGAACTTTTTTGTTTATAATGTGCCAAAAAACCTAAAAAAAAAAAATTCCGGAGTGAAAAAACCTATTTTTACAATTTATTTAAAAAAAGTTTGTTTAAACAAATGGGCACCAGATTTCCGGCCGGCATCATGTCGATTCACGTTAAGGAATATCACAAATCTGAATATGCCAAAAAATCGAGTCGGAAAATTTCTCCCACAAATGCGAGGTTTTCGCCTTGTCTATTTCTTTCTCTTTATAGTCAGGCTTTGTAGACAAGGACTTACAGCACTGTATTTGAAAAATAATTTCCAAGTTTGTAAACGTCCTGTATTTATCTTTGTACTTTATGGCCCGTTACGGAGTCTGTTAAGCACACAAAAAAAAACTAACAAACAAACAAACAACCCGTGCCCCTTTCCAATTTAACGACGGGGCCGTCGGGAGAGAAAAAACGCCCGAAAATAATCTCTTTAAATGGGAGTCCGCAAAAAAACCTCGGGGCGCAGCAATTCGGTACTTTATTGCGAACAATTTCTTACAATTATTTAACCATTAAAGGCGAAGACTCGAATTACGCAATCTTAATAACAGGCCCGGGTCGTTTTTTATTGCGACGATCAGTGGCGTTAATGAAGGCCTTTCGTTCGGGAAAAAAACATCCGAACGTCGTCGCTCCGGGCCGCTGATTAATGGCGAACATTACTCTTGCATCTTAATTCCGGGCACTTAATGAAATATAATTAATTTAATATAGCCGTCTCCTTTTTCAGAGTTTCGCGTTTGGCGAGCCTTTTCGAGACGTTTATCGTTTTTTTTTTTATAATTGATAATATCTTTTGATGGGAAAATGTTGTTTCGGCCGATAATGAATCCGCTTAAGTTATGCTCCTTTCAATTTTTCGTTATTGCGCTATTAATCTTCGGGTAGAGAGAGCCGCCGATGCTTACGATTTTGTACTTAAAATGGAACGTAACAGATTAATTTCTGAGATATGGATATGAATCGGTAGCAGACGAACAGATGTTCCCCTCCGGTTTATAATTAGATGATTATCTCGAAAATAAATGATTGTGTTTCTAGGATGTGTAATTAATTTTTCCTAATAATTATACGGGGTGCTTCGGGAATGGTCCTAGAAACTTTTATGGTAGATAGATGTAAAATATTTTGTTTCTGCCTAAACGTTCCTAACGATCGGCATACTTGGCAAATTTTAGCTACATTCATAGATTTAATAGATGTCTGACCACCTGTTCGAATTGCCACCTGGTTGTAAAACAAACAGGTGCGCATCGATTTGTATTTTAAGACCTTATTTCTATTTATCTGGGTACTGACAAGACGTTCTGAATTAACACGAGAATTTATACTTGTATTACACTTCTCACATATGTAATTAAAAAAAACTAAGTTTGTTCTGAAGCTAATTGAAACAATACAGATTAATAAGTTGCATAATAATATATTCTCAAATAATCTAATCATTTTTTAATAGGTACCATAATTGTGGTTAATAGATAGAATAGATTTAGAAATTTATTCGTTTAGCTCAGATTCATTAGTATCACAAGCTAATAATAAATCTCGTTAAGAATAGGATCAAATATAGATAGGTACTAACTTTTTAAGTACCACCTTAACATTATTTTGAGAAATTTCATTCATTTATGATATTATTTTATTTCTTCATCAATCTCTGGATTTCTCGCAGTTTCCCAAAAATTCCGTCAGACCCCCAAATATAAACCCTCAAATTTCGGAACATCTTTAGTACAGAGCTGGGAAAGATCCTTATAAAAAGGATCTAGTCTAGATCAAAGATATTAGATCTTTTTTAAAAAGTATCTATTGATCATTTTAAAGATCACTTGACATTAGAAAGATCTCAGATACAAGATACTTTTATAAAAGATATTTTTACAAAGATCAGTATCTTCGATTATTAAATATGATCTAAGATCAAAAAAAAAATCTTAGATCGTTGGAGGAGATCTAAGATTAAAAAAGTAGGTAACTTCTCAGATCATTTAGAAAACATAAGATCTTAAGATCCAATAAATTGGGCCATTGTCAGTTATTGGGATTTATGTTAGACAAAATATGTATTTTAATAGAGCACATGCTGGCAAATAAATTTTTAATGGAAGTACCTAACCAATTATTGGAATGTCACTGCATTAGGTACAGAAATGAAACTATAGTCAAATATTTAACATTCACATACACAAAATAATATTATCAACTCAACTCAAAAAATATTTTCTAACAATCAGTAAATTTACACATTATTCTTATGTACATAATGAATTTGCCTTAAGTAGAACTAAATTTTCAAAATTTTTATCGGAAAGTGGACTTCGCCTGGGTGCATTAATAAAAGTAGCAAACGATAACATTCTCTCAACTGAGGCTGATGATGCCAATGGAGTATTAAATTTAAAAAAAAGTTGCTTAATATAGGGATATTTGTCTAGCATTTGAAGAGATCTAAAATATTTTTGAGATCTAAGATCTTTTTTGGGATCTTAGATACTTTTCAGGATCTAAGATCCTTCAATTTAGGTCATAAGTTCAGATCTTTTTCAAAGGATTTTTTTATAAATAGATCAAGATCTAGTCCTTAAAAAAGTATCTACATACAAGATCTAAGATCATATCTTTGATCTTAGATCATTAAAACGATCTACTTTTTTAAGATACTTCCAGCTCTGATCTCTAAGTAGGAGGCGATGAAATCTCAGGTAAATAGCAAGACATGAAAGGTGTATTATTACAAGTAACGTCAGGTTTTAATTGATGTCTTATGTTTTATAGGATTGAATATAAAGGGTGATTCAGTACTTATAAAAAAAAATATTCAATATTCTGGATGTACAGGGAACTCTTACAAATACAATTTTGTAAAGAAAAAAATCAAAAAGGGCAGTTCGAAAATGATTTAAAAATACACTTCTGCACGGCACTGGAAACCGGTCCACTGTAAAACCTGACCTCGCACAATGCGACCGGCATGGCGGTGTGATAAAAACGGACAAAAACTTTTGCAAGGAAAGAAATATGTAAATAGAATTTTATCGCACCTATTTTATATCGGCAAATTAAACTGCTTTTGCCTTTATTAATTAATAAAATTAATTTGTGTTTTTAAATAATAAAATCATTTGACATAACCGATGTTACAACAACAATTGTTCAAAATTTTTCCACCAGTGTGTAAACACATTTGGGTCCGTCTTACTCAGTTTCTACGAACTAACACAAATGTTGTTTTGCTTCACCATAACATAAATGCTTCACCATAATACAAATGTTGTCTTGCTTCAGCATAAATTAAAACGATATCCATCAACTCCGAGTAGCTATACACGCAAACCATTTTTGACACTAACTACTAAAAAACTATTGTAAACGCCACAGATAACAGGTAAACACTATCGCAACGACGATTGCAAAATCGGATTTCAATATTCGGAGTCGCTGAGGCCACGTGGCTCTCCACGCGTATTGCGAATGACGCTAGAGACTACAGTTGTCCAGCTATGTAGTGGTTGAATGTACTATAACTTCAATATTTTTTTTCTCGGAAACTATAAGGATTTTACAAATTTTTTTTTACGATATTGATTCCATTTCTC
>NW_019416549.1:513580-551542 GCF_000390285.2 Anoplophora glabripennis | reverse complement strand
TATGTCGAAATATGCTTCGTTTCCGAGATACAGAGTGTTTACATTTAAATTTTTTATTTATTATTATTTATTTTAAAAATTCACAACTTGCAATAAAATATATTTTATTTTTTTCCTGAAAAACGATACATCCTATGAAAAAAATTGAAGATACCAATTTCATTCAGAATTGATGTCAGATTCCAAAAAAATATATTAAAACGGGAAAAAGTCAGTGGCGTACCATTTTTTTTTTTATTAAAAACGGTTGTGGCATTCTCGCACGAACGCCACTGGTGCAAATAGAAATATTCGGATCACCCCAAAAAATGCACATTTATTCCTCCAAATCGTTTTTTGAAAGTTTCGAGTCAATATCTTTAAAACTCTTTTTAATAGAAATGAATTCATCTATAAAAAATAATTGATTTAGTTGCAGATTTAGCAAGAGTTTTAATTTAATTAGACTAGAATGCTGCCAAATTCTTGAAAACCATTTTTTCAGGAACTAGGCATTTTAACTGATATGAATCAAGTATACTTTTTTTACAGTAGTGACATTTCAAGAAATAACATGTTTTTTCAATACACCCACCATTAAAAATACTAAAAAAACAAGACAGTTTAAAGTGTTCTTTAGTAACATCCATGTTCTATCAAAAAATTTATTATTTATATTCAATAGTATTTTCCGAGTATGTCAGTCTTTTAGAACTGACTTAAACGACGACTTAACGGGGGCGTTTATATGCGCATTTTTTTCCCTGCATTTTGGAAAATCTAAGCAATTTAGAAACAATTTACCAGTTGTATAAGTTTTCTTCAGGGTATAACACAACTGACAATACATTCAAAATAAAGGAAACAAAATCACACCCCGCAGAATGCTTTTAGGAAACTATTACCACATGCATTAATCACAATTATTGAGTATCTTTAACTACTGGACAAAAGAGGAAACGTACGTGTCCTCCGTAATTTTTCCATGTGAAAAATTAAAAGACGTTGCTTTGCTTAAAGAGCGCTACCTAATTTTCGTTTTGCAAATTTATTAATAAACATTTTCAAACAAAAAGTACTTAGAAATCAATCAAACCATTTACGGCTTTTAGGAAAGTTATTTATTTTGCTTTTTTACGACTTTTCAAATGAAAATGGTAACACTGCATCGAGATTGGATCGTTATTATGAAAAATTATTTGAAAACTCATTTCACAAGACCTCTTGAAGAAATGAAGGAAAAAGTTTATGTCGAAATTTTCGTTTTTTGGATTCAAAATATTTTCTAATGGTGTTAACTCGGTTTTAACTTCCAAATAACTGCTAAATGAAGAATTAAGCTATTAATCAGAAAATTGCAAATTATTAGTTGGATTTCTCGATACAGGTTTTTAAACTGAATTTCAAATTGCTGTTTCCCTTATTTACACCCCACTAGCTCTTATTTTATGCAGTAGAAAACAATGTCGAATCGTATAAGTACTCTTTTTTTAATGGAACACCCTGTATGTATATTTTAGCAAACTGTTTTTTATTCTATCAATTTTATGCCAATAAGACTAAATTTCCATACCGTCCTATTAGTCGTATCTGAAATGATTGTTAGTCGTATCCGAAATTAATTATTTATAGAAAAGTAACTTCATGCTTGTTAATATTTAATAGAACATTACTAGTAGACTTTTTAGGAGTTCCTAAGTACAATCGACTGTTGCCATAATTAAATGTTCATGTTTATTATTCCGAAAGTTATGTTGGTTTTTCCTTTCTTTTATTACTCACATTTATTTTAATGTTTATAGCTGGTTATTTACTTTATGACCGTCCATGTCTTTCTCTTCGTGTGTAAATATACATAAAAATAAATAATAAATTAATGTTTGTTGTGTGAGTTGGATAGCGACAAGGTTTTCCTTATAGAAGTGTTACACTATTACGTTTAATTAAAAAATTAAACAGGAAAGCAGTAGAGAAACTTCAAGTTTTTGCACTGTTATTGTTCTAACTTGACCTTAATTTTCTGGTTTGGTACTTTCTAAGTAATAACTTTTTTCCGTTATTTATTTATAGATTTTTGGCTGTTACATTCTTGAAAAAGCAGAGAATATCTGTTTAAAATTAGCAACTAATTTTAACTTTCGCATAATCATTGTTGTGCAGCATTGTTATTTATACTATTATTAAGTTTGTACTTTATTTTCATGTAAAAAAAATATTTATAATTTAAGTAACGGAATACGTTTTTTAGTTTTGTCATGAATAATTATGTTTTGCCCTTGTATTCTTATTAAGAAAAAATGATAAACAGGTTGTTGCCATAACGCAAACTCAATATTAACGAAATTACGTAACCTCAAATTTGTTTTTCTCGATTTATTATACAGGGTGTCGCGCATAAGAACCGACACAGGACAGGTGCATCTAGGGGTGTCCAAAATATTGTAATTTAAACCAAACTTACCTATATACAAAGTTGCACCCCTGAGGAATTATTAGTCCCCAAAGTGAGCCCTAAGTTTCGAAAAAAATTAATATCTCGGCAACACTTTACCGTAGAAGAACCAAATTTGGTACATGATATAGGTTTATTACTGGTCTTCTTTGACTATGATTTAAAGTTAATTGAAGCACTACAAGGTGTTTATTGGGTATAACTCACCCCTAAAATTGTACCGAACTTTTTTTTTTCATTCACCGAATTGCAAAATATTCGGTTAATATCAAGTTTTCAAGACTGTGACAGGAACATATACCATTATTTTTCACCACCAACATTTTGTTTTCGTTTACATCTTATGTAAATTTCAAATAAAAATAATAATAACAGTACTCCTCTAGTCGCATTTCATACCCTTTTTTTCTCTCTATTTTGCCTCGAACGAATAATGAGCGTGTAAAATATGTAAAGGTCGTAAGTGATAACGATTCAGTAGTTCCATAACGTTGAATTATTTGTATCACAAACTCATGTTTTACAATGGAAATGCGGGCCCGATAACGAATGTATTGCGATCGCAGCTATGTTTTATTTACTATTACATGAATAAATAATCCCATCCACTTCCACCGACATTAAATTAAATATTTCATCAGATTAAATGTACATTATTGTGTTTTATTTGCTGCGAAATACATCAGGTTATTATTTATTTACCGTTTATTCGGCTTATGCGTTGAATTTTGAAATGCTGTTCAATTATTTAATTAAATATTTGCTTATAATATACTCTGAATTTAACTCGATTGCGGCCGGTCGCCGGCTGATGTCCCATCCATATTGAATTACTTAATTTATACGTCCATATTTAATATCTCATTTGCGGTAATGCATTTATCGAATAATGCTCTTGTTTTATCCGCATTATTATCAATTGTTTATTAGTTTGCTAACGTCAATAAGCAAATGGATTACTTAATGATTTTTCAATAATCCACTGTTTAATGGTAATATTACTAATGTTAACGTTGAAATTTAATTTAAATGTTAAACATGTAGCCTATAGTTATAGTCCGCTATTTTATTGTTGAAATGTGTAGGGAAAGGCAGTAGAAAAGGGGTCTCATCTCGTGAGTCAATTTTTTTCATTAGCAACATTGTTTTTTTTTTAACAATTTGGGTGGAAAATCAGTTTTTACAGTATATTGAAAAAACTATTGATTTTGGGGAAAAGTGTTCCACAGACGAAATATGTGCAATAAAGAGATCTACAAAATGCTGCCTAATAGATTAAAATCGGTTAAATTCTTTAAAAGTTGTTGCAAAGAAACAAAAAACGTGGGAAAACAGCATTTTTTTAATTATCCATAACTTGGTTGTTATTTGTTGGAATTTTATAAATATGCCCAAAATTTGTGAGTTTTATTGCAATAAAGTATTGAAAGTATTTAGAGGTCAATGGTGGTGTTTTGAAATATTTAGTCAAAGAACGCTATGATTAAATGAATATAAATATTGTAACGAATTGGAAATGTTCACAAAGAATCACGAATAAAAAATTACCTGACCGAACTTTTGATCATGTATAAAGAATAACTATTATTATAGCAACAATAAAGTAGTATAAAATTGTTAATATAAAGATTCTGAATATAAAATAAGTAACAATTATGGATGTCACATAGTATAAAATTGATAATTTTAATTTAATTCACAAGTACAGAATAATTTTTTCAAAAAAATGCATGACATCAACACTTGTTAACACTCAGTACATTGAGAAATCAATTTAAACCTAGAGTGGCGTATATCAAATAAAAGCTCAAAATCTATAGATGAATCTGATATACATATCATGGGAAGACGAGTAACTGCATAGAAGATATCTCAACTGAACTTAAGTCGTAGTATGAAATTTTTATCAGTTGTCAAATTAAATTATAATTTTTCACAAATGTCAAAACTAAAGTTGGCTTTACAAGTACCTGGAGATGACCTATAAAAAAAATATAATAAGGAATATTTTAATAATTAGTGATAGAATTGTATGTTAAAATAAAAGGGCATTTGTAAAAAAATGTATTAGTTATAAGGAGTATAGTGAAAAGTGTTGTTAAAAAAGGACATCCAAGGACTGAAAATTCTGTGAAGGGACCTTAAGCAAAAATAAGACCAGAAGAATCCAGAAAGGATGAAAGACAAAAGTTTATTGATTGGTTACGGCTTGGGTTTTTGGAGAATGCAGAGTAGAGAGGCAGCTCCAAGAAATTTTAATTTGTACAAGAAAGAAATAGTCAAGTAAGAAAATTAAACTTACCAGAAAAGTTAAAAGTTTGTTTGTTCTCAAAATCACAAGAAAGAAATTTGACATCAAAAAGAAAATTTCTGTTAGCAGTTGTAAGCAGTCCAGAGAGGTTTCCAGTGGCCCCATAAATGGCATACAGGACATCTACGTAGCTTCCAACAATAAAAAAATATTCCAAAAATAAAAATAAAGTGCACTATAAACAGATAGCTATAACCTATAAATAATACTTACTTAATACTAAAAGGATGCAGAATAAACTATAGAACTTACCTGAATAAAAATAAATACAAGCCAAACAATCATATTTTAAAAACTTCACAAAATCCATGAGCTCGAACAAATTTATCAATAGGAACAGCCATGTTTAATTAGAGTTCAATTTTCTGTCAGTAAACAAGAGATTATGCCCTGTAAGATAGGCAAAATGCAATTCAAAGAGATATATTAAAAATTGAATAATTCAAATTAATTGTTAATAAAGTAAAAATTTTCTTAAATTATAAAAACAATCCTTGTATTGTAGTTAATTGTATTAGATTAGTAAAGATAACAAAATTAATAAAATATTCTTTATTATTGTTAAGGAAGGTATTCACAATTTGAGTTGCAAGTTTTAAGTCAACCTACAAAATTTTTTGGAATGAAGATTGTATTAAAGTTTAATCTCTATTTTTTTTTGGTGTGTTGCATTGTACTAAAATTAATAGAACCGACTCCTGAGATCACTAACACTAAAACAAGTATCTAACATCAGCTGGCAAGGGAAAAGGTAAAGTACACGGTGAGACAAAGAAAGGTTTGTATTTAACAATCAGCAGCTAACCAACAAAAAAAAAATATTTACACAAACAAAACAAAGAACACAACACACAACACAAACATACAACTTTGGCAAAAATATTATTACACAACAATTTTGACAAAATTATATTTCATATCAATATATATTTTTTGAAATGTACGTCCTATCTTAAAAACAAATGAATATCTGCTAACAATATTTAAGTTTTTTTGCATTATTTAGACATTACCCTGACTCACCCTATATATTAAATTACGGCTAACGATACTTATGAAATCTTTACAATTTATAGACCCTCTTTTATAGCAAAATTTATTTATTTTTTAATTATTTTGTACCTAATATCACAATTAAATGTATAACTGTGTATACGACAATATTTATATGACATTAGGCAGAGGCCTTTAAGCGATCATTTATTTGTCTTAAATAATAACAGAGCTATTATTGTTCTTTACTGTACTAATATGGATCGCTCTGTATAGGATAATTTTATATATATAACCAAATCGAAGCAGGAAATAGATATAGTAATTTTAAATACTTTTTTGCATCACTTATATTTTTTTGTGTATTTACATCTATTGTTAATAGTTATAATTTTTGAAAAAAAAACTAAATTAGAAATTGATAAATGTAATCTAATTGTTTAAAAATAAAAAAAGAGTGAATTTTAAAAATTTACTGTGGCCGTCCTAATCAACCGATTTCAATTTTTTAAAAACCATTTGAAAGGTTGACCGGTCTTTTCTATGTGAAAAAATTTTCAAGTATCTAGATGCTTTATTTGAGGCTGTGCGACATTTTGAATATTCGAAAATTTTTTTTCAAAAAATTATTTTTCGAAAACAATCTAACCGATTTTAATGAAATTTGGTCTGGTTTTATTATACTCTAAAGTTTTTTTAACCAAAATTAGAATGCCCTCGGAGCAATTAAAGTATTTTAAAAAAATTATCCAAAAAACCTGATTATTTTGTCCATTTTTGCATCAATTGCTATTTTGCAACATCGATAATAAATTTAAACATTTTTAATTTACAGTGTATTGTGCAAAATTCAATTCTAAAACTTTTTTTCCTCTTCAATATTCTTCCAAAATGCATAGGTTCCAAGATGTAAGGAAAAATATTATTTAAAATTTTTTTAAACATTTTTGCAATTTTGAAAATGTTCCATGAGATTATTATAACTGATTATTAAAAAATCTACGACGAATTTATTTTGAAGTTATTTGTGTTTCCAAGCACACATTTGTCACTACCATCTTTTACTAGGTGTCTTCGAACTCTTGCCCTTAGTAAATTTTGTGCTTATAGTCTGTTTGGAAATGAAAGAGAGTAATAAAACACCGAGATAAGAACCGGCCATGGGCGTGGTAATATTTCGTTTCAGGTAATTATCGGGTAACACTAATGCTAACAAAAATGACAGGGATTGGAAAATCGACTATCTACAGACTTTTAAAGGAAACAAAAAATGAACAAGATACTGTAAATCCCCCAAAATCATCTACAGGGAGGTCAAAAGTCGTTATAGATGATTTCTTCAAAAATGTCATTCGCAGAAAAGTACACTCATTTTATTTTAAAAAAGAAATACCAACGCTAAACAAAATTTTAAGTGAACTTTCAGAGGACAACGATTTGCCAAAAATCAGTAGAAGCAAATTATGGGCCGTCTTACGAGAGTTGAATTTTTGCTGGGAAAAGCAGAACAGGAAGTCAGTTCTTATCGATAAAGATGAAATTATTTGTTGGCGAAGATCCTACTTAAGATCAATTAGAAAATTCCGTGACGAAGGGAGGAATATTTATTATCTAGACGAAACTTGGGTCAACGAGGGATATACTGTAACAAAAGTATGGCAAGATAAAAATGTAAAAAGTTTTCGACAAGCATTTTTGGATGGACTTTCAACAGGGTTCAAGGCACCTTCAGGTAAAGGGCGAAGATTAATAGTGACACATATAGGTAGTGCCAGTGGTTTTGTAGATGGCGGTTTACTTTTATTTGAATCTAAAAATACAGGTGACTATCACGAAGACATGAACGCAGATGTTTTCGAAGAGTATTTTACACAGATGTTGGATCTTATTCCTCCGGGGTCTGTAATTGTCATGGATAATGCCAGTTACCATTCACGGCAGACCGAGCGGACGCCTACGACTGCTTGGAGGAAAGCCGATATAATTCAATGGTTATCCGGAAAAAACATTTCTTTTGAAACAAATATGGTGAAAAAGGAACTTTTGACACTTGTCAATCTTAATAAAGATCAGAAAAAATATGTTATCGATGAAATGGCAACAAATCGCCAAATAACGGTACTACGGTTACCACCTTATCACTGTGAACTTAACCCAATCGAATTAGTCTGGGCGCAGGTAAAAGGAGATGTAGCGCGAAATAATACGACGTTTAAATTAAGTGACGTGAAAATTTTGTTAAAAAATTCCTTGGAACGAGTAACTGCAGATAACTGGCAAAGATGTATACATCATGTACAAAAAGAAGAGGAGAAAATGTGGGAACTCGATAATTTAATTGACGTTACTGTGGAACCTATCGTTATCAATCTAGGAGACGAAGATAATTCATCAGAATATTCAGAGGATGAATTTTAATATACCTACTTTTTTATTTTCTTTATTGTACATTTATACAACACTACATTTACTCACCATAATTTGAATTTTCAAAATACATATATTTTTGTGTGGAATAAAAGTCTATTCATTAAATTTAAATAAATATTTTGATAATAATATTGAATAATTTTATTTGAATTACTAAAAACCCTCTTAACCCGGTTATGATGCTTAAAGTAGCCTCATGTTTTGAAATGCTGTTTTTATATTGTTTACTTATAAGAGAAATGGACCGAGAAATTGAAGCGGCATAGACAAAGACGGATTGTCGGGGATTAAATTTTACCTACCTGCTACAATTTAGTACAGTTCGATTGCACAAAGTTTTGTTAAAAGTAGACCTCATCTATGCCCAAAATACATAATATAAAAATATTGAATATAAGCACCGGTACTACATTTATTTACGATTTGCATACATAATGAGCTTTTATTACTCTCTTTCATTTATACACAGACTATAGTCGCATTTTCCGTCTGATGTACGATTTGGCTTAGAATCATCACGTCCATGAAACACGTCATAAATAGCGCGTTCTGATAAATTAAACCGTTATGTCTGTTTACGTTTACAGGGTTGTTTACGTTAATTTGATACACTTATTATCAACTGGGAACAAGGGTTGTTTTCATCAACAACAGGCGCGTTCATTTCGCCCGTCTTGGATTTAATCGAATGTTTACAATGAACCGATCGGGGACACTTTATTAGAGCCAAATTGATGATCGGCTCGGGATCAATATTTAGTTGATTAGTCTCTAGTGTTTACCTAAGATTCGTGATTGCTCAGCCGGAGTCTGTTGGCGGCAGTTTAATGATCTTACGACAGGTGCCTTGGATTCTTACTTATTCACGTGTAGGCGAACATGTTGGCATCCGGGAAATTTGTCTGCAGAATTTTCCAAATATTAAAAGTTTTACTGAAATACAGAGTGAAAGAATTATTAATTTGTTAATATTCATACACTTTTACAAACTGTTAGAATTACCAAACTAACTGCTCCTAGGTACAGTGACTATACAAGACAGTGGCGACAATAGAGTGTATCATTTTTAATTGGTCCACGTGATTTTAGCTGCCATGTTGCATCCAGTGTCAAATTCATCTGTGATGTGTCATGTGTCAGGAGCGTTCTTATAGTGTTATTCAATATTTGTATTATTTTTTTTTAATTTTGGTGATTATTAGAGATACTATATTGGGTATTCTGTGCTAAGGGATAGTTATAATGTTTGCAGAAGCTTCTATAAGGACGACGACCGTGAATTTCTTTCAGGTTTTTTGGACACCATAACAAAAAATATAACACCTACTTATTAGGAAGTTAAGGTTCCTGCTAACATAGCAAATTTAATTTTAGTTTTAGTGAATTAAATTCTCTTTATAATGTGTGCGGATATATTGCTCAAAGTATCGTTAAAACATCAAAAATTTGTACAAACTGTGTACACTCTGTTAGTTCTAAAATGCCGATTTATAAAACATTTTCAAAATTTAGCGTACTTAAGAGATTTAGAGAACATTCACTCTTTTTTGCAGTGGAGCGGTATTTTGTTTCTTCTTGCAGATGGAAAGTGTTTTACATTTTTTGCGATTGTATCTTGACAAAACATAAATTTAAGAGTTTTTCTTAAAAGAAATATCTGGTTTAAATTTAGAACTACCAAATTGTCATCAGATCAAAAATAATATTGTTATAAGATTTATTATATTCCGATTATACAGGGTGAGTCAAAATTCACTCCCCAGCGGCCGGATAGATATTCTAAAATAAAAAGTAAAACAAAAATGTAGAATACTAAAATCTCGAAAGCGGAGCCGTCTTCGGAAAATTTTGTAAAGAAAAATTCAAATTTATAATTTTTTTGTTTAATATTAACACCATTTAAATCCATGCAAAATAAGAAATAGCNCCGGTTATGATGCTTAAAGTAGCCTCATGTTTTGAAATGCTGTTTTTATATTGTTTACTTATAAGAGAAATGGACCGACAAATTGAAGCGGCATAGACAAGGATGGATTGTCGGGGATTAAATTTTAGCTACCTGCTACAATTTAGTACAGTTCGATTGCACAAAGTTTTGTTAAAAGTAGACCTCATCTATGCGGAAAATACATAATATAAAAATATTGAATATAAGCACCGGTACTACATTTATTTACGATTTGCATACATAATGAGCTTTTATTACTCTCTTTCATTTATACACAGACTATAGTCGCATTTTCCGTCTGATGTACGATTTGGCTTAGAATCATCACGTCCATGAAACACGTCATAAATAGCGCGTTCTGATAAATTAAACCGTTATGTCTGTTTACGTTTACAGGGTTGTTTACGTTAATTTGATACACTTATTATCAACTGGGAACAAGGGTTGTTTTCATCAACAACAGGCGCGTTCATTTCGCCCGTCTTGGATTTAATCGAATGTTTACAATGAACCGATCGGGGACACTTTATTAGAGCCAAATTGATGATCGGCTCGGGATCAATATTTAGTTGATTAGTCTCTAGTGTTTACCTAAGATTCGTGATTGCTCAGCCGGAGTCTGTTGGCGGCAGTTTAATGATCTTACGACAGGTGCCTTGGATTCTTACTTATTCACGTGTAGGCGAACATGTTGGCATCCGGGAAATTTGTCTGCAGAATTTTCCAAATATTAAAAGTTTTACTGAAATACAGAGTGAAAGAATTATTAATTTGTTAATATTCATACACTTTTACAAACTGTTAGAATTACCAAACTAACTGCTCCTAGGTACAGTGACTATACAAGACAGTGGCGACAATAGAGTGTATCATTTTTAATTGGTCCACGTGATTTTAGCTGCCATGTTGCATCCAGTGTCAAATTCATCTGTGATGTGTCATGTGTCAGGAGCGTTCTTATAGTGTTATTCAATATTTGTATTATTTTTTTTTAATTTTGGTGATTATTAGAGATACTATATTGGGTATTCTGTGCTAAGGGATAGTTATAATGTTTGCAGAAGCTTCTATAAGGACGACGACCGTGAATTTCTTTCAGGTTTTTTGGACACCATAACAAAAAATATAACACCTACTTATTAGGAAGTTAAGGTTCCTGCTAACATAGCAAATTTAATTTTAGTTTTAGTGAATTAAATTCTCTTTATAATGTGTGCGGATATATTGCTCAAAGTATCGTTAAAACATCAAANCCCAAAAATACCTATCCAAACATTTACAGACCAATAATGGTTGTGGTCATTGAAAACTCTTTGTTTTTGTCCGGCCAATTTGATTAGTCAGTCGAAAATTGCGCATTTATTGAACTAAAATTAATAATTTATTCGAAAACGGCTCCGCTTTCGAGATTTTAGTATTCTACATTTTTGTTTTGTTTTTTATTCTAGAATATATATCCGGCCGCTGGGGAGTGAATTTTGACTCACCCTGTATAGGCATAGCTTCCAAAAAATGTCAAAAAGCATAAAAAGCTTGTAAGTAAAAGTGTTGCTGGACATTTATTGTAACAAATACTATCACTAGTATTAAGTATTTATTTTTTATAAAGGTTACTTTTAATTTGACATTGTATGCAACATGGCGGATGGGCGGGGTTTCGTGGCTATTGTCGCCACTGTCTTGTATAGAGCCACTGTACTCCTGGGCTTAGTATATCCAATTTAAAAATTATGATAAATTTTAAGGGATACTGTTTTTTATTTATTTATTTGTTTTAATTTATATTATAATATAGGTACTATAAAGTTCAACTAGTCTTATTAAACACGTATTTGCAGAACTAAAAACATTGCGCAATTTTAATTTCACACGTTAAATTACAGTTGAAAATAAAATTGACAGAATATACATTTTATGCTTTATGATGTCCTTAATGAAAAATGTTTGTTGGTTTTTTCTTTGGAATTGTGTTTAACATCATAATGTAGTAATATCAAAAACTGAGTTCTTTGTGGGGCATTCAAATCTGCGGATCTCTCCCTTAAGCGCGTCGTTTGAGAATTTCCTTTGTCAAGAAACGAGGGGTAAACCGCGGGGAAATCTGATGTACACCAGCCGGAAAGTTTGAAGAAGGAATTCGCAGGGAAATCTGGGGCACGAAATTTGAGTGACGGTTTACCCATCGGTGAAGAAGTTAATTATGGCATTCTTCTGAAAAGAAAGCCCTAATAATCTTTAAATTTTATCAAAGTAACAATCTTTTCGTTTCAGATTACATTTAAATAAACAGACTTATTACATTTAAGTAAACAGACTTACTTTTAAATTCTTTCAGACATATAATATGTTTCATAATTCAAGGTGAAAAATCAAGAAATATAAAATATTTTTTTTACAGTAGTGCTTTGTTTTCACGTTATTAACTTTAATAAATAGCAAGCCATGAAATAAATAATAATAAAGTTTGTTGAAAAGTGATAAATCGTATGCTAGAAAATCTAGGAACTAGATCTAGGCGGATTGCTGCCCTTGTTAATATATCATCACATAGTTTTGTGTGGAGAATTTTAAACACAGAAGTTTTGCTTCCATTTCATAAACAAAAAGTACAAAATTTGCAATGGCTTCTTCAACAACTTGAACAAAATGAAAATTTCATTCGAGAAGCGCTTTGATCAGACGAAGCCATTTACTCGGAATGGCATAATTAATCTGTGGGGTGGAGTCTTTATCGGACAACTACTTCTGATTCATGTTTTTCCTAATTCTTCGGATGCTCAGGCGTACTTGAATTTCTTAGAAAACGATGTCACAATAAGTATTACTGAAAAATTTTCATCTTCCTTTACTTTTAACAGGAGGTAGATTGCTCGGTGTGGCAAGTTGTGTGGCCTGTAATATCGCCTGACTTGAACCTCTGGATTATTTTGTTTGGGGGCATTTACGACAATTGCAAAGAATAATGAATACAGTCATACATCCAGTGGCGTACCTTCAACTTTTGCCGCCCGGGGCGGTCTCCAATTTACCGCCCTTTCTAAGTCAATCAAATGGTGGTTTTTATAAATTAATAAACATAAATAAATAATTATAATTCAGAAAAACTATAGGTGGGGAACTTTTAAATTTTTAATTAAATTAATTAAATTAGACAGTAATATAGGAGGCCGTATAAGTTGATACACCTATAAATGCAACTTTTATAAAAAATACAAGGTTATTTTTTTAAATGCCACAAGAAACTTACGGAAATTTGATATGATGATATTTTTTTCTTCACCTTACTCATGACTTACTTTTTTTTTATCATTTATTTCGCGGTTTGCTATTGTTTATTAAATCTAAACATTGATCACAGAAACTTTGAAGTGTAATAGCTCGGATACAAAGTCCTACCGGCAAAAATATTTTACATTTTTTAACCAGAATATCATCCCGCACACGTTCCTTAATTTTTCGCCTCAAGTTATGAAATACCCCATATTATACTTTGCGTATTTTTTAACCTGAAACTCCCGAATATTTTGAGAAATGCTGCGCCCGACGAAAAAATTTCAATAATCAAAATTGAAATACGTTAGTAATTAATTAGTCCCTCTCTCTCCCACCCATGTGCATGCATGTGATATTTTGAATAACCCCCCCCTTTTTTTATTGCAGATTCAAATTCTACGGCTAAAAGTACGTAAGATTTGTCTGAAACATTTTTTTCGACTCATTATGGATGGAGCTGTAATCGACGAAATTAAATTTTTTCAACTTCTACTTAACCTATGCATACATCCTGCAATAAAAAATATGATGTTTTCACTGTAAATAATAAACTAAAATTATTATTATCGTAACCCAGGAGCAGGCGTCCTTTTTGGGATACTTGGTCAATGCGATTTCTTTCGCTTATGACTTATCGGAGTGCTTGATTAAATCTGCTTTCAAATGAATGTATCTTTTTGTGTTTTGTTTTAAAGATACCACTTCTTTTGTTAAAAATATTTTATATAAAAATGTTTTATTATGTTTTGACTTTTGATGTTTGTGTTATTTCCTTCTTCTTGTTTTTTGTCATTTTAATCAGGTATGCTGAAGGGAAAACTACTATATCCACTATATACGCTAAAGGAAGTTTATTAACCAGCCATTTACATTTCTACAGGTAACAATATCCCAGTTATTCGAAATTTGCGAAATGAATAAACATTTTTGGCGACGAATTTCGAGTATTTACATAAAACGTGATATCGCCATCTATCATGAATCGAAAAAAATGTTTCAAATCCTACTTACTTTTACATGAAAAGTTCAAGTCTGCAATAAAAAATGGAGGTTCCTATTTAAGATTTCAATGTTATAGATCTTCCGAAGTCGGTTGAACATGCATACAAAACCGAGCAATCAAATTTAATGAGTTTCATGGGCGTCCCTAAAAAGTTTTCTGCTGAAGGTAGAACATTATAATAATTTGTATATAATGTGTAGACAATTTCTATTATATGTTCATTTGACCAACAACATATTTTAATTATTTATGTCTTCAAACAATTTTATTATATTGATGGTAAATTTCGTTTTGTTCCGTTTCAAAAGGTCTCCAAAATGCCATGTTATAATAATATCCCTCTTATTTTTCCCTTTCGCAATTCTAATATGAATGATTAATAGAAGGGTGCCTATAATAAATTAAAATTGTCTGAATCACACCAAATTCCGCATTACCGCACTGCACTGCTAGGCGACCAGTTGACAACTGAATTTTATGACGCAATGGACCAGAGAAACAGTGCGCATTGCTCTTTACCCGCACGCTCAGATTTCAACTGAGCGTATACATTTCTACCACCTGCAGTTTTCGTTCGACCAGATCTGTATATGGGTATGGTTAAATAAATGTGGGAACAAGTTTTTCAAATATTTCAATGCCGAGTTGTTGCTTAGCGACCTAGCCTGGTACATACCTTGAAGATATTGGTTCTTCAATTGACTTCGGAAAAACTATACCCACCTAAATTTTCATTATTGATATTTTTTTCCTAGCATGCTTATTTCTAGAGATATTTGAAAGTTTCAGGTTAAAAAAAACACCCGTTAAATGTCTATTTCGCCAACATTGGTTACACAAAGGTATAGTTTTGAATTCCATCAATTGGTTTTCTTCTTTGCGCAATAATCTCACTATTGTTATTCAAGTATACATCTTCGATCAATTAAAGGGCTTGACAGTAACAAATTGAATTACATTTAATATTAATCATTTCACGAAATCCCTCGCCCGGCATAAATAAGGCAAATCTTTTCCCTCATATAGGACTAATTGAAATCCTTGGGGGTGGAGGGGGAGGTTTGCGCTGCGCGGCCTTATAATCCATGACGTCATTGTGAATGATTTAGGGCGGGGTGTGGTCCCTGCTACTACGTGCGACCACATAATAGGGAACGATGATATCCAGAATTACACCTAATAATCCTATCGGTAGACGCAAACGACACGCACCGGTTCGCCTGCAAAACTCCGATCGACCAGCGCGCAGCGGCGCGCTGTCTGTTTTTTAATTTAATTTTTTCTATTTTTTATCGAGAAATAAAACCTCTTCTTTCTTCACCTTGCGGTCGTTGTTGACATAATATCCAAAATTATCCATGTTTTTTTTTATTGGAGACCCAGCCTATGTTGGCAATTTATCCACATACGCTCCTACAAAACAACTGGGCTTCTTACTTTTGCAAGTAACTAATGACTTTTCCCGAGGCTTTTCCTTATTTCCTTTCATTTAAGACATCAGTATCGTGAGCCTTTCCTGTGCAGATTTTCCTCCTGCACATCTATAATTCTTAAGGCAAATGTTTTTGTAGGAAATACACGGAAAAAGAGACTTGCTTTGTCGGCATTAATAATATCTTGTGAATGACAGTCCTTCGATTATGACAATAATTTAGTTTCCCACTTGCCAACAGTTTGAAAATTTACCACACATGGTTTTAAAGGAAATGTTGTGCCTCTGACAACATCTTTCCCATTAACCATTGGAAGCTTTGAAGTTAACTGCCAACTTTGGGCTGCTACTAGCACCATTTCTTTGAGAAATTATCCATATGTGGGAATATTTTTGTCTCGATGCCTTTCAGAAGCAATTAAAAACAGTTTCATCAACGGCCCGATCAGTAGTTTTTGGAATTTTCTTTTTTGACCCAGTTAAAATTCTTCTCAACAATTTTTTTATACACTAAACTTTTCCGCGAGTTTTCGCGTACCTAAATTATGTTGTCTGATAACCGCGGTTACATAATCGCTTTCTTTTTCCGGAATCCATGTTGATAAGGAGAATAGGAACCAAGGCGAAACATAAACATAACAACAACTCTTCTCTTATTTCAACTAATTGTCTATTGATTGCATATTGCTAGAAATAAAAATTCATTAAGGTCACCTTCCATTCCACACAGTACGATTTTGGTTATTTTATCTGGTTATTTTATCAAAACGGTAAGATTGTAGAATGTGGTGACGTATAATTTTAAATGTCTATGTTCAGACAGATGATAAATCCATTATTCGATTCAAATTAACTACCGTGTGAGTACCCCTCGTTCACTCGGTGCGATACGACACTGCACATATTAATCAGTAATATTTTAATTTTGATATCTTGGAAAAAATATTTATTGTAAAAATTTTTGTCAATAGATATTTTTCTTCTGTAATATTTTTTTGTACAAGGTTGAACCAAAAAAATCTTGCGAATTTTTTCACAAATTTTCAAACGAAAACGTAAAATAAACAATCATGTGTCCGTATAAAGAAAAAATATGTGCAAAGTGTTTATGAATAAAAATGTAATACCAAGTTAGCGTTGAGTGAGTAAAACGATATAATAATAATTTAAGTGATTATAAATGAAAGAAATATTTGTTAGGTATTTTATTACTATTTATTATGATTTTTACTACCTGTTCCTAAAAAACTATATTTCTTAATCATTTTGAACATCCTGTGTGGTAAACAACTGTGATTTTGTGTACAAATATTTGTATCTTGTAACTTTTTTTTATGAATTTGGGCCTATTAAAATTTTATCAAGAATTTTAATTACGTCCAGTATTGATAAAGAACAGTGTAGTTTATTCTTATGAAAGATTTCAGATAAAAAATAAAATGTGCTGTGCTGTTTTTTAATTAATTATTCCATTGATTGGTTTTAGGATCATCTTTACATTAGGTAATGTTTTATTTTTGTAATATCTACAGGTTTTTGAAAAAAAATCTGTGTATATCCCTGAATGTGTATTTCGATTAAGCACAATGCCGCGGATTTTAACAAAAGGTTGAAGCTAAAATCCGCTGCATTGTGCTTTTTGAAATTTTTAATCGTATTGACGGACGGTGCACTGAGGTTACGGGTACTTCGGCTACACTATCACTCATCGTACGAAGCCAGCCTGTTTTTTTATGGTCTGCAACCGAATCTGTTTGTTCAAATTTGGAAACAAAATTTTTTACAGTTGTTTCATTTGGAGCGTTCTTTTTACCGACAATTCCACATAATTTGCGCTCAATCTCAGCTGCGCACTCTCCGTAGTTGTAAGTAATGAATTTCCACAATCTGCACTTGCTCATCCATCGTATAGTACTCCATTTTGTCTAACCACAAAGTGTTTACTACAACATGTACAATACTGCTTCGAAATAAAAATTGACAACAATTTAACATTTTGGGTATTTCTTTTTTTATGGGGGCGCCCTTTGAAATACAAAAAATATCTAAACTGTTAGTGATAATAATATTTTGAAAGGACAGTGTCAAAATATAAACAATCTGCAAAATAAAAAAAATAAAAACTACAGTGTGTCCCATCAGTGTTAAATTTATAGTGTCTGTATTTTCTCTGTGTCCAATTGGTACTTGCATTCACTTTCATGGCAATCTTTGATCTGCTTGTTACAATTTTTAGTTGTCTGATTTTTTGAAGTTTGACACCCCATAAGAAACACTCAATAGGCATTTGTCGTTCAAATTTGGTATAAGGGTATTTTGATGGGTGTCGAATAGCCTGGTAATATGTATTATCTTTTTGATCAAAAAAATGCCTCATACCACTTTCTGGAAAAACGACCCTTTTAAAAAATCGTAGTAGACCAGGCTTTTGTCACATCAATAAAATGATTAGTAGAATATAACCTCCCTCCATTTATAAAATAATTGGCTTGCGGAAAGTCCACAGCCTTCTCACATTTGCAGAGGTGTTAACCTGAAAAACGAGACACTCTCTAACTGTGTTCGCTGCATGGTTATTAACTGTTGAAGGATTTTCTAGTTTCGTTCTCGAAATGGTATATTTTTTATGGCTGTCAAAAAAATACGCCAAGAAAGAACTGCTGGGAAAAGTACTACAAGTTAATAGTGAAAAATATGTAATGTAAGAAAGAGAAAGTATACGCGTTTTATCTTTCACTCTTTAAGAACCAGTAAGTGCGTCGGTCGTGAATATAATAATTAGTAATTTACTGGAAATTGCTACATGTGTAGATGTTTACGGACAGTCACAATCCTTTCCAGACGTTAAACAGTTTTATTTATTGGCAGTAAATAATAAGCGCAAGTGAAAAAAATGTCATTTATAAGTACATAAATTATGGCATTAAATAATTTTTAAGAGGCCATAAATAATAACGTTGTATAATCAGTAATCGGTATTCGAAAAGTCCACCTATTACATACAGGCAATTAAAATAATGAGGTATTTTGTAATTATTATAATTAGGCAATTAATTTTAATGGCCGCATTACACATAAAAAATAAATACTTTAATGCTTTGTAGTCTCGGAAAAAGTGTATTTTTTATGGGCTCTGCTCGCCATTATTTTACTTTACTTTTTTTCAGTGGTGATTAAATTCCGCGTACCACAGAAATGGACATTAAATACCCATTACTCGAACGGAGAAAAAAAAATTTGCAATATAATTGGTTTATAAAACCATTTAATTAAATATATTATATTGGACAAAAAAATTCAGAGAATTTTTTTAATACACGTGTCTACATAACTAGGCATTGTTCGATACCCCTTTTTTAATATATGGAAATTTCGATTGGTATTTTATATTGGTAGAGATAAATATGAAAATACAAGTTCCTGTATTTTCTTTGCATATACAGGGTGTTAATTAAGTACCTATGTACAATAAATTCAACAGATGATTATTTGAGTGACTAACTTTTTTGTAATTTTTATATATTTTTTTAATTAAGCTACTAAAAATATAACTTTTTTACTCTTGAATGTTTTTCGTATCTTGATTAATGTTTGTAGAAAAAAAAATAAAATCCACTTAATTGCATATTCCTGGACCATACAAGAAACATGGGGAAAAGTTTCTTTTGGAAATTATCATTTTTTATAATTTTTTATTGATAACATGCAACATCTAAATAACGTAAAGTACAAATAACACTGCCAAATTGCAACAAAATTGGGTAAAGGATATTTAAGACATTTACGAAATAGCAATTTTTTTACAAAAGTTTAACACCCTGTATCTTGAAAACCAAGCATCTGCGGACCAATGTTTATATGAACTTTTTGTCTTAAAATCACTCAAATAATCAATTCAATTTATTGTACATACTTAATTAACATCCTGTATATTTAAAAAAAAGGAATCAAAATTATTTTGTAATTTTGATTGTTAGAATCTGCCGTAAAGCCATCATTAAAACAACTGGTTAACTAGCCACCCCACCTAAAGTTAACTTTTTGCAGTTCTGAATGTACCAAAATACCATATTACCATTTATTTGCCTTCCTTATATATTGTCTTAAATACAGAGCCTTCATTAATGATTACAAGCCACGATTGATGTAATATTACATGAGATTCTATTCAATCGATTCAATCGATCGCATTATCTCGAGCATAGATGCAACGGTTTGTCATTGTTCATTGTAAACGGATCATTACTATTGGTGACGCAAAGGTTTGGAGACTTTTATTAGTACCAACGTTGCATTTTTGGTTGCATAAGCTCACCGGTCACGCGGTTTGTAAACATTATGAAGTTCTGCATGAGGCGACTCGTTAACTTTATACAGGGTGTTCTGAAAACACGTCAGGACACTGCAGGAGGTGATTCTACGGATAAAAATAATAGTAGTATATAATGAAAATTTTTTCGAATTGTCAACTGTTCGCAAGTTATAGCTTGCAAAGTTCAATTTTTTTCCGGCCCATACGTTAATGTTTCGTTTCCTGGTATGCATGTGGAGTCTCGTGGGACCATCAGTAAGTGTTATAATTTGTAGTACCATCTCTTGTAAAACCAGCTACGTTAGTAAATAAAATATTATTAGTAAATTCATTATCCTGATCTTACTTTTCTAGAATGCTCAGAGTCAAAAAAACATACATGTATTTTGGTATAGGATTAAACTTATGCCTGCTTTAAACAATTTTTGTTACAATTCGTAACCACAAAATTACTAATGACATTTATTTGAAGCATGACAACTTGATTAATTACAGAAATAATTATCAAAAGTTTGATGTTTAATAAAACCTTAATGATTTCCTGCTAAACGGTTACATTTATCGGCTTGAATAAAGAGTACATATTAACTTTTCTGATATTGTTTCATTTTTCAATCATGTGTAAATTTCTCTGATGTCTAGCAAGTTATAAACAAAAAAAATTTTGAGGTATAAGTAAAGTGCCCTCTAGCGACGCCTAAAGAATATTGTCTCTGATGAGAGACTAATCGAACTTGAATTAAATAAATTATTTTAAAAGAAACTTTAAGCATTTCATGCACATTATTTTACTCATTTACACCATATAATTTAAATGAATATCTTAGGAGTAATCGCAAAAAAATTACGGACGCGAGTATAAAATTCAAGCGCCTCGCTTCGCTTGATGCGATCGCCGATCCTCCCCCGCGCCGTCTTGCCTACTGTTTAGCTAATAGGTCGAACGATAACGCGCGCGTAATCCTTTAATAAACTGACTTGGAGCGAATGGAGGTGACGACTGACGACTGTGTTTTCTTTCTGTTATAATTGCGTTCGATATTTTAAGGTCACATTTTAGTTTTGTATTTGTTGTCTTTAGGTAGTCGGAACATACATAGATACTTGCAAACATACTTTTATTTCATTGAGTTTTAATAATTTGTTTGTTTTTTTTTATTGTGAATCAATTAAAACTTCATAGTCGCATTTTTGTTTCGTGTTTGTTTTCTTTAGGTAGTTAGAAACCTAACTACTTACTTATTAATTAAAATTGATAGTCCTGAACATAGGTACTTTAATTTAATTCGTTTTGGTTTCACATTGTTGGTAGTTACCTATATTGTTTTAAATTTAAAGGTTTTGCAGTTTTAGTTTTGAGTTCGTTTGTTGTCTTTAGGTATATAGATATATTGTGAATTATTTTAAAATTAATATTAGGGTCGCATTAGATGAAAGATGATTGATTTTTTGTTTGTTACGATTTAACTCAAAAACTACTCAACCAATTTTACCGAGAGCTACATCTCCTCGGAGTAACATAGGCTATTTTATATTTGCCCGTGCGAAGCCGGGGCGGGTTGCTAGTCTGCTAATAAAAGAACGATTTATTGAATGAAATCATTTAAGTATTTGTCACATTTATATAATTTTAAACATGTAGAAATTTCAACAAAAAGAGTTCCTGTGGACTTACCAGATACCAACTGGCTTAGTTTTCGAGATATAGACAAATTTTGAATATTATCAAATTTTTCACAAATATTTTAAGTACTATTAATCTTTATTATTTTCTAGATAAATCATCAGCCCAATTTATATTTAGGTACGAAATATTTGCGTATGTCTTACAGATAGTTTTAAGACCATTTGTTTTGAAACCTAAACCGTTCAGGATATAAGTTCATAACAATTTTTTCCATTAAAGTTATCTAAAGAATCATCTCCACTGTTATCAAAAATTTTTAGGACCACTTTCTATAAAGTTAACGAGCCTACCATTAAGGAAAATTATGGCACAATCAAAATTGCAAAACGTGGGTCATTATTATTATTATTATTATTAATATTCATATATTAAAAATAATTTCTTTTGAAAATAGTTGCTGCATATGATAAAGTATTACTAATTACTCCTATATTAACAATAATTACCACTCAAATTATGATACAATTGTCATTATCGACAATTAAGTATAATTATTTTACGCAATTACAAGTGCAACCGTAAATTACCTTTTAATTATCAATTTTACTTGTTTAAATTACATGGTTTTCGGGTTTAGGAACAATGTGTAATATGACTCCTTAGTGATAAATCACCGACCAAAATCAGTAGTAATCACTTTTCAAAACAATTTATTTCCGTCTCTGAGCCGTTTAGTAAGTACTTTAACATGGTACATGAACAAAAGAAACCAACCGAGCGTGGGCACAGGTGTGTCATGTATGTAAATCGTCTCTTTAAAATTGATTAATTGCAATCGTCACCGAGCATAAATACGAATTAGCATAATTGAAATCGTTTCCAGTCATTTATTTTGCAGTGATTACAACTTGTAATTGCAGTTGCAAGTAATTATTACAATAACATAATTAATGATGCAGTTTTTTCCAGTATGACATACCTTGTTTATCTTTGATAATTTATTTAAAAGGATCCAAGATCCAACCTTGGCCCACTTCCGTTTATTTTTTCTATTAATGACCTGTCTTAACACTAAATCTAACCGTCTGTTTCTTTTTAGCGATGATTTAAAACTTCTTTGAAATATACGTTCTATTAATGATTAATAAAATCAACTAATAAATAATAATACTTATTATATCAACAACATACCCCGCCAAGCAATGCTCTGTACTGCACTAGCAAAGCGGCAAATCTAAGTGAACCTGTGTAACATACAAAAAAATTATTTACGACCTAGTAGGCCAATACAGGTTTGCTTTGATGACCAGCGCGCCGCTGTAATTCTACATCAGGCGGACTAGTTTACCAATACCGGACTCGCCGAATTGTTATTCGAGTATAAATTACGAGACACATCATGGTCAAAGCATAGGAAGAAATTTCAGGAGAAGTGCATACGGTCCTGTGCTATAAGATTTACAGGTTCCAATTGGCATCGTAACAACTATACTAGTTAATGCTGATAAATATCAAATTTATTAATTTGCACTTAAAACTGAACCTCTTTTATTTAATTATAATGTTAATGCCAGGATCTTTAATAATGATGCAATAATATAAGATCCTGGAGTTATCAGTTGGATGAAAAATTTCCTTACAACGTGAGCATTTGCATCACACCAATAGTGATTGTTGTGAAAATTTAGTATTCCATCTCTAGTAGAACATTCATCCGTAAAAAACATCTTGATTGTAAAATCCTAATCTCGTGCTATTTGATCTTCCCGTAGTACACGCCACAACTTCTCGACCAATGTTGCGAGTACTGCGCCTCGGATCTTCTTCAACGACATTTTTGATGTTTTCATAGTTGTCGAAAACACGTTGCGGCCTTCATATGTCAGGTGGACATTCCTGGTATGCCGTAAACTTTGATCTGCCTTTTGCACTGTTAGATCTGTTACGGTAACATACCGCATACAGACGACAAGTCTTATTTAAATTGTTCTGTAATCTCCGTACATTAACACCATATTGCTAGTTCTCGATCAGAAAACATTTTATATGTCGCCTAAGTAATACTGCAACACACAACGCACGTGCACAAGATGCACAGGGTCGGCTTACATTTATGGTTAAAACAGAAGCATTTAGCCTATCAGTTGCTTAATAAAAGTATTTCAGAAATACCCTGTATAACTTCTGTTTTGTTAAACGCGCTTTTATATATTCTTTTGTCCTGAAAAAGGAATTATTCTGTAGGTCAATAAATGTATTATTATCGTTAAGAAGAAGTAAAGCCACAATAGATAGATACTTTATTAGAATGTTGTGTTGTTTCAGGGGTTGACGTTAACCCAGGATCCGGCTACTAGCGATGATAGTGGTCGAGCCTCTGAGCGCCTTACTGGCTCATCTGTAGCACCACGGGACGCCGATAGTTCTAGGGATCGGCTAAGTGACGTAAGTATTACCATTTAATTAATTAAGTATATAATTTTATAAACTAATTTTGGTGAAAGCACCAGTGAATGAACACGGCAATTAAGCTATTAAATTAGGGTTTTAAGGCTGTCTTTTTTTACTCTTTTTCTATCAGAACGTGGACAAGTATCGTTTTTGCAAGATTGGATATTTATGCAAAAATTACACATATCGCCAAAAAGTTTTAAAATTTAAAGAGTGGAAAATTTTACGTTCAGATATGACCTTGACCATTTCAAAAATTTCAAAATGGCGGCGAAATCTAGATGGCAGACGAAATTTTTGAAATTTTGTATACGGAGGTTTTCGAGGTGGCTGATCATGAATGGGGTACTTTTATGCCACCCTGTATATAAAACTAAATAAAATATATGACCGTTTATTGTATTTACAGCGCTATATGACTGCAATTTTCTATTTAATTAGTTACATGGCTGATTGGAATATGTATTTTTATTTGTCATTTTATTTTTTGTTACCTATATTGTGACCTGCCATTCCACATTTTTTATTTTAATATTTAATACTTTCTATTTCAATAAGTATTTTCCGTTTTTCCGTCTTCAGAAATATTTCTTTTCTTCTTACTCCTTATATTCATAGTTCTTTCTTGATGCTTATTTTTTAAGTTTCACGTTTATTCTCCTCTTTCTTTGGCAAAATGAATAAACAACACGTGAAATTAGCAGTAGCAATCTTATAATGGAAACTAATTCTGTTAATATGGAAACTTAATATGATCCATATTCAAGAAATATGTTCATTTACTGGAAGGTGTTCACTCTGTAGTGCATTCACTCTATATAATTAATTAATTACATAATTAATTAGTGTTTTAATTGATTAATTAATCAAATACGTTTAAATGCTTTCAAACTAAATTTCTGTGGACATGGATATTAACACATAAAAAAGGTATGAAAGAAATTCGATCGAGAGCTGTTGGAGTCAGTACAGGCAAAAAAAGGTCACAAGGGAGATCACCGTCAGAGAGTATTCATTTATTCCATGTAAATGTAATTAAATTATGAATAAAAGAAAGGCTTCGCAACATTTTAAATGTTGGATTTGAATTGTGCCTCCAGATTCTCATACATAATCAATGTTCGGTCATTTTTATTCTTGTTGATTGACGCAGATGTTTTCTTGTTCTTTTTATGGTGACAAATCTGGTTCATATTGTACTTATATAGTTCATTGCAATTTTGAACAATTCACACAAGATATATTGTCGCTAGATAAATTTCAAGTGGCGTCATCTCCTCAAATATACATGAGGTTAGAAGTGCAAAATAATTAAGGGGTGATTTTTTGATTTTTTTTCGAAATTCAATTGTAACAAAAAAATCTCGGCCCCATCCCTACGTATTTAATCCCATTGAAACGGAGAGAGGAAAATTATTTGTCTGTTTAAATATGGAGACAATATATATTCAAAAATAAAATTATGTACATTTTTCCCACTATCGAAAATGCATTTACCGGATAATTTCTTGATATCTCCCTTCAGTTGCAAGGATTAGAAGTACCCAGCTGTACAAGTAACTCTTTCATAACTGCCTCATGTAGATTTAGATTTTGCATATATGTCATTCGAACCCCACGTTGGGCGCCATGTCGTGGAGAGTAGTTTTGATAATCCTCCATACCTCTAATATGGGATAGACCGGCGTTTATACTGAGATCATCGGTTATTGCCTGCGGTACTGGGACTACAGCCTCCAACTTATTTGCAAAGAGGCTGGAGGAAAGAGGAAATGTAATTTTCCCTCCTCGAAATTGGCTAATTTTGGGGGATGTTGGTCGTGTCAGACAAATTGTTGTTCTGTAACAGTGCAGTGTGGTAATTTATCATCGTATGGCCCTACTTCAATCTGAATTTCGTTGTATTTGGAAAACTATAATTTCCCAAAATCCCCAAATCTCTCGTGCGGTTGTTTTGTCATCAGCAGCGGCAATCGGAAGCTTTCTAGGGGGTTTCTTTGAAATATTAGAAACTTGAATTACAATTCTGTTTTCCGTTCTGCACATTTTGCTTCACCTGGAGGGTCGTCTTGTTTCCCGTGTTACCCCGTAGATTGATCGGAAATTGTTTCGCAGATTATATTCGAATGTGGAGTGAATTTTCGGGACTTCTACGATAATATCTTCCTCAAATGTCAAACTTTAATTATGTAATACTTAAATGAAAGAAAAGAAATGCTAAACTGCAGCAATTAATGCAATACCCTAAATATAGAAGGAAATTTAAAGTATAATTGAAAAGAAAATTGTTCTTTTGAAAATTAATATTGAAATAAGATACAGGCGGTCCCCCATAAATACTTAATTCTTAGTTACTGGAAATGATCGTTATGGCACGTTATTGTAACGCTATTAAACTACAATTTTGACGTTTTTTCTACAGGGCGTTAGCGCCCTGTCAACCGTTTCGTTCGTGCAAATCAGCCTTTAGTAAATAAGTCCAGTTTAAATATCTTTAAACTTGGAATTTATTAACACATTTTTTAAAATACATTATTTTCTCATTTTTATTGGTTTAGTGGTAATATATGCCTATATTGTTGTTTTTTTACAGGCAAGCAGCAGATGTAGCTCAGGAAAAGGATATATCGTAAGTAGAACTCCAGTTAAGTAATCATTTACCAAGATAGTGGAAAGAAATGTACCGCAGTCGTCGTTTTTGCTTTCCACAAACCAATTCCGTTCGAGACATATCCCCAAATTAATAATTGCTTGCGTCTTTTTCATTTGTTTTAAATCAACCGGAACCGATTCGCCAGCCGACTAGAAAATTTGGAAAAACCGGATCAGTCTCGTTGACAATGGCGGGAAAAAATCTCGAAACGCGGCTAATTAATTTTTTGTCAGGTCGTCGCGAATTTAATTTACAATTTTCCACCTTTTTCCCCGCCGCAGGGTAAACAAAAACCCGGGTAAAACCATAAATCCTGGATTAAATCCTTTATTTATTGTTAGAGGTAAAAGTGATTTTATGGTGCAGATAATTTGAAACTGTATTCTGTTTGCTTCTGTTTTAACAGGTTTTGATGAAAATCCCATGGTGTTTATATATTTCCATTCTGGTGGCATGAAATTAACCATTTGTCGGTTTATTTTACAAATGAATTACGTTACAACAGTAACGTAGTGCATGTAATTAAACCACAAATATTATATGTATGTATCCCGTCGATAAATTTCAATCCAGTTGTTTAATGTTGTCAGTATAAACAGTGGCTATTATTTCTTTATAAATTTTATTAGGGTTTCCGAGTTGAATATTAAACGTAATTGTGGCTATAAATCACTCCGGAACGATATTCCGCTTACAAATTATTTATTCGTATTCTTATTAATGTATGCGTATTGAATATAGAAATCGTACAGAAGAATAGATTGCCGTCATCCTGCCAAACGATGCGACCTTGCATATACATGGTGTAACTAAAAATGCGTGGCACGACTTTAATAGCGGATTCTACATCACAAATTAACGAAAAAGTTCATTTAAGCATGTGTCCGGAGACTTCATTTTCGATATAAAAGGCGCATCAAGTCTTTCACTCCGAAACAATACCAAAAAGTACGAAAAAACTCATATGCCACCAGGAACATTTAACGAAATTCAAGTTTGCGCCTGCCCCTGTCAGATTTAACATACGATTCCTCTAAATCAAGTTATCCATGGTTTAAAACTTAAAATTTATGCCACAGACCTAATACTTTTTTTAAACCTGGGCTGTAAATTCAACGAATAATTCAAAAACCCAATAACATACAGAAGAAATCAGACGCTGTACAATTGTAATTTATTTCAAAATACCAAATGCCAATTAGCTTTGCACCACTTTATAGCATGGGATAAGTGTTTTTATGTTATATTTCAGTTTCTATTAAGCTCACAGATTCCCTATTTGCACCATAATCAAAAATTATATTTTTAAGACTGTACCTGCTGAAAAATCATTAAAAAAAATTTACTTATCTTCTTTTCGCACTAGTTTTCAATTGAATACCTGATGTGTATTTTTTACTTGTCTGTTATTTTTATTGTGCGATTTTTAATTAAACAAAAATAGCCCTGAACTGGTCCTTTTGTCACAAAGGTTTCTTTAATTAATTATTTAATTCTGGACTCGGTAGGGAATTACATGACATATCAATTACATCACCGGAAATGTTCAATATTGCCACCTACGATTGGTTGTAACCGACCGGTTATTTCAAATGTTGCAACACTTGGTGCATGGTGCAAATCGACTCGTTTATATTCTTTCTGCTGCCGCATCATTTTGTTTACATTCACTGTACATCAATAGCTTGTCTACCAATTAGTAATTACTATAATTATGCGTCATTTTAATAAAAACTATCCACCAATAAATGCGCAAGGATGACCGTTAAGAAACAGTTACTTACATCACGCAGTATGTTACGTACTTTTTAATTGATTTTGTGGGAAACAACTTTGAATTTTTTGTTGTTATTGTTGTTGTGTTCAGAGCAGCATTAGAATATAGCAGCAACAAAATCTTTAAAATAAAAGAGAAAATTTAATTTTTCAAATATTTGTGATATATGTACAGGATGATTCAGTCATAATGTCGTTAATTTTAAGGGAAGATAGGGAAAAATGAGTAGAGTACGAATACGCGATTAAAAAAAAATTTAAAATGCGTATTTACGCTGAAAAAAATATTTTCAAATCATTATTTAAACCCCTTTTCGGACCACTCCTACCGCTGATCCACAAAGGTTTATCGAGAGTGAATCTTGACCTACCGTAATACTCGGTTATTAACCTAACTTTTAATGCGTTTTTAATCCGTAGTGAATGACAACGAACAAACAGAGCATTTTACCTAAACACATGATGGGAATTAAGACCAACACTCAAAGAAAAAGAAACAGAATTTTTTTCTTTGTCGACGTTTCGTCACCTTTATTCTGACATCTTGAGGGCACTACAATTAGGTAATACAAATTTTTAATTTTAGAATATATAAATTAACTTTGAAATAATCATAAACATATGTAATTTTTTATACCTAATTGTAGTGTCCTGAATATGCCACAATAAAGGTGACGAAACGTCGACAAAGAAAAAATCCTGTGTTTTATTTGAGTTTTGGCCTTAATTCTATTAATTCTTAATATCTATTTTTTACATTTTAAATATTAACAAATATCAGTTATTTGTAGTGTCCGACCTAACTTTCGGTTTCGGCAAAAAAACGGGTTTCGGTTTAGTTTCGGTTTCGACTACCATCCAGCCGAAACTACGGCCAAAACCGAAACTGAATTCGAGAAATTTCGCGCTGCGATCGGACATGCTCGATGCACTGAGCTGCGAGCGACGAAGAGTCATTTTGCCGCGTCCACGCTCATAGTCGTGTCATAATAAACTTGTTTTGTTTGTGTCTGTGCATCGCGAAATTTGCATTAAAAATATCTAGTTGTTGTACTTAGTAGGTAGGTACTTTTTAATTTTAATTTTATTGTAGTTGATTAACAACAGTGCCATATAAAATGACCAAAGTTTAGAAGAAGTTATTTTATTCTTAAGGGCCCCATATTCTTTAAATAGTGTTTTCCGCAAAGAAAAACAATTTCAAATATTTAATAACTGAATAATCTAAAGCCTATCAAATAATAGGAATGTTATGTCATACCACCTGAGTACTTTCAAAGACGCCGCAGTAAAACGAATAAACAGGTGCAAAAAACGATCAAACCATCAAGGTTTTAGGTACTGAAATCTACGAAAATACTAACTTTTTTATATATAATTGCACATGTAAATATTCTTATAACATTTACTTGCTTAGTCCTACATATAAAATTGTTTACTTTTATTTATAAGTACGTGAAAATAATTCTTAAAATGTGGGGTTAGAATAACAGCAAACGCATGTTTTACAAACGCTTTTTGTTTAGTTATTATTTTATTTGAGTAAATTTAAATTGTAATAATGAATAAACAAAACATCAAGGATTTTATTTTTGTGCTTACTTTTGTTCTACACGTTTTACTTTTAAAGATTTCAGTACCTAAAAACGCCACAAATTTCACTATTTCTCGGCCAGGAATATGGCCACCTTAAGATGAAAGATATTTTTTTGTTTTCTGTAAGTACCTAAACATATTAGGTAAAAAGTAATTTTGTTTTGTACCTTTTATTTTATGTGATTCGTAAGTAATATTAAAAATAAATAGTAGGTAGTAGGTTCAAATTAGTTATTTTTTTATGTTATATTAATGATTAGTTCAAATATCAGAGATTAAATAAAGACTGACTAATTATGATTGACTATTTATTTTTCTTCCCACAAAAATATGACCTTATATGGAAGTTTCGGTTTCAATTTCGGTTTAGGCCGAAACTGAGACCGAAGCCGAAATTCGGTTTCGGTTTCGGCCGTAAAAAGTAGTTTCGGTCGGACACTAGTTATTTGTTAATAAAAACAAATTTATATGGATAAATCATTGTTTTCGAGTATTAGGTTATTATTTTTTATTTTATTATTTAGTATTTTTAATATCGTTAACGTTTTCACTATGTTTTGTAATTGAATATTGAGTTTTTAGAATTTTGTTCAAATAATTATTCAGTTTGTAGTACCTTAGTGTGTGACTTATTGTTTTTTGAAGAGTACCTATCTACCTATTTAACATAGGTACGGTTTAAAAAAGACTCACTCATACGCCCATAGCCAGTTGCAAAATTCAAAACGGTTGGGGAAATCAGCTGTTTCCCTTCAACGTTTAAACGCTCTGTGGTGCGCCATCGCGTTCTCAGTCAACAAATGTGATGCAAAGTAGAGCACCGAATTAACATAACGTTGTTGCTTTGGGAATTTTCATTAAAAATGTTTAGTTTTGGCGAAAGCCACCCGCCTAGATGTAAAAGTATCTGCGTGTACGTGATTAAACTAATCAATAATTTTATTATACCCTTCTTTATACTCGTTATTTTTATGGATTAATCCCGGAGTTTTAAACATTAAGCTCCGGCGGCGCAAAACGGGGAGGACAGAATTCCGAAAAGAGAATGTTAATTATTTTCGTCGGCACCATTAAGCTGTCTGATCCCATAAATGGCGTTCCGTATTCAACCCTAATTACAATAATTCCGTACAGATTTGCGGATCCCCATTATTCACTATTGAAAACCTGGGGACAAAAGAAACAGTTTCCCGCTTCTTAATAAGACTGTTTCCCCCGCGCTCGCGCGAGCGCCCTCTGTTGGGACTTATTTCTTAGTTTGTTCGCGGAACACCCCCTGCTCGCGCCGAACAATGGCCTCCTTACCCTAATTGACTGGCCTGACGGGCTCTAATAAAACACATTTATTACAAAAAGGGTGAATTAATGAACGGGAAGGAGCAGAATATAACGGTAATAATGAAATTTTCCTATATTAACGTTGTTTTGTGAAAACGATTTTGATGGGATTAGGGAATTTAATATCGTGAATTCGGAAGGTCGGTTCTGTTTTGTTAGGGTGGTACAAGAACATTGAAATGGATCCCTTTTCTTTTAAGTATCAATTGATTTAAAAAATCAGGGTATGCAAATTGATTATTCAGCCCTGAAATATAACACAATTAAAATGGACTTGTTTATTATCTTTCTGTAAAAAATGTTTTTTACTATTTAGGCAATTTTTAACTTAAAGTTGATTGCGCAAGGTTTATAATTTAAATATGTTATTTCAGTTTTGAATTCATACTTTAAATTTGGAATTCCTACTTTAAACTGGACAGAGAAGACTAAAAATTTAAAACCGTTTATAATATATTTGAAATTTGGATATTATACTTTGAATTCCTATTTAAAAAATTTCAGTATTTTAAGTTTGGAATTCCTCCATTAACACTATATTGTAAACACTCGTGAATCACTTACACTAAAGCTGGAAACTGGAACTGGAACTGGAAATTCGTACTTTAACTTATTCCAACTTTAAATTTGGGATAGATTTGAAATTTAGGAGTGCCATATTACACATAGAACGTCAATCATATACTTGAAATTTAGGTTTAAAAAAATGTCAAAGTTCTTACTTTAAATTCGGAATTCCGACTTTAAAGTAGGACTTTGGATTTAAACATTATGAATTACTGACTTTAAACTCGCAAGTTACATTTGGAATTCCTTCTTTGAACAAGGAATACGGACTTCAAATATAGGATTTCTATTTTAGGTTTGGAAATTCAATTTTATGCTTGAAAATTCGATTTAAAAAATATCAAAATTAGGACTTTATATCCAAAAGTGTGACTTTAAAGTAGGACTTTGATGTTTAAACATGCATGAAATACTAGTTTTAGACTCGAAATACACACTTAAATTGGAATTCCCATATTGCATTTGGAATTTCGATTTAATGTAATCTCATAATTCGTACTTTAAATTCAGAATTCCAACTTTAAAGTAGGCCTTTGGATTTAAACACTATGAAACTTCAACAAGGAATACGAACTTAAAATATAGCAGTTCTATCTGGAATTTCAGTTTAAAAAAATATCAAGATTCGGACTTTACATCCTGAATTGTGGCTTTAATGTAGGACTTGTTTAAACATGCTTGGAACTCTGACTTTAGACTCGAAATACACACTGAAAAATTGGAATTCTCATATTGCATTTAGAATTTCGATTTAAGTGTAATCCCATAATTCGTAGTTTCACTTCACAATTCCGACTTTAAAGTAGGACTTTGGATTTAAACTCTATGGATTACTAACTTCAACAAGGAATACGGACTTAAAATATAGCTGTTCTATATTACATCTGGAATTTCAGTTTTATAGTTGAAATTTCAATTTAAAAAATATGAAGATTCATAGTTTAAATCTTGAATTGTGACTTTAAAGTAGGACTTTAATGTTTGAACATGCATGGAACTCTGGCTTTAGACGCGAAAGACACAAATAAAAATCTCACAATTCATACTTTAAATTCAAAATTTGACTTTAAAGTAGGACTTTGGATTTAAACACTGTGGATCACTAACTTCATTAAGGAATACGGACTTAAAATATAGCAGTTCTATATTACATCTGGAATTTCAATTTTATGGTTGAAATTTCATTTTAAAATATATGAGGATTCGGACTTTAAATCCTGAATTGTGACATTAAAGTAGGACTTTAATCTTTCAACATGCATGGAACTCTGACTTTGAACTCAAAATACGCACTTAAAAAGTTGGAATTCTTATATTACATTTAGAATTTCGATGTAAGTGTAATTTCACAATTATTACTTTAAATTCTGAATTCCAAAATTAAAGTAGAAAATTTGACTTTAAATTTTCATGGAACTCTGCCTTATAACTCGAAATTCTCACTTTAAACTGGGAATGAAGATTTACATTTTAGAATTCTCATATTACTGTTGGAATTCCAATATTATACGTGAAATTTCGATTTAAAACATTCAGAAATCGAATTTTAAATTCGGTATTACGAGTAGGATTTTGGATTTTAAATTTACTTGAAACTCTGACTTAATACTTGAAACTTCGACTGTAAATGCATAGTAATAATATTAATTTCTTGATAATCTCTTCTAGATCTTTCTCCTCGATCAGTTTTTTATCTGACCCCACAATGCGTCTTTTAATGCTAATGCTAATAGGAATCGCTATAAATGGTCGACTTAATGAATACGTTGGCATCTCATCCAGCAACATAGTACATGAACTGACATTCCGGTTACAAAATCAGTGCATGCGAGATCTGCCAGTAGGCGTATATACAACTTATCCTACGGGGTAGGTATGTGGATGTCTCTTACATTAAATGTCACATAAATTTCTAGAATATGGCGTGGCTTTATAAGCAGTGTGTGTTAAATACAAATATGGAACACGCAAAACAATCCACAAAACGTTTCTATATGCAAATGCGGGTACGCCACGGTTGGGTAGTTATTAAAGCAATCTGTAAATAACTTTTTACTAGTGTTTAATTGACGTGATATACGACAGAGCTATTTTACATATTTCCATTACATAGCTGAAGAGATTAGCAATAGTATTTCTCCCCTCTTGACCAAAAATAGGAACTGATGCGATAAAGGGGGCGATGGATTATTATTTTTATTTGTAGAACGTGAAAAACTTGTATGTTTAAATATAAATCATGTTGCACTGTTTAATTTTCTGAAAAATTGACACTTACGCAGAAAGTGGCCGTACATAACAAGCAAGATTTATCACGTGGATAAATAATATAGAGACGGCTATCCCTCGCAGAAAAAAAAACACTATTTTCAGGAATACTTCGTTTTAGACTTCAATGGGTCATAAGTCTTAAATAAACGAAAACCAGTTTTATAAGTCTGTCTTATATTTTTGTATGTCGTAGAGGAAATAGAAGAGACGTTGAATTAAATAATACCCTAGGAAATAATGATAAAAAAAAGGTTATATTATCCATAATTTGCTCTTAAATCTATTTCGTAGCGATAACATACCTACTAGAAATGATTTATTACCCATTAACTTTTTATTACCACTCCAGCACTCAAACAACTTTTTTTTTAACCCAGTAATAATTGTAATAATTATTAAAGAAATATGACACTTCGACACCGAAAAAATAGGTTACTTACTATTGAAATATAGATTATACAGGGTGATTCAAAACTTATCCAAAAAAATGTTTTGAATGTACAGGTGACTCTTACAAATACAATTTTGTAAAAAAAAAGAAAAGGCCAGTTCAAAAATGATTTAAAAATACACTTCTGTACGGCACTGGAAACTGGACCACTGTAAAACCTGACCTTGCGTAAGGCAAAACGTGCAGCATGAACGAACAAAAAATAAATAAAATTGTATAACACCTATTTTATAGCAGCAAATGCAACTGCTTTTGCCGTTATTGTTATTATTAATTAATAAAATAATTTGACATACCTGATGTTACAACAACTGTTCAAAACGTGGTCCACTGATGTGTAAACACATTTAGGCCCTTCTTACCCAGTTTCTACGAACTAATACAAATGTTGTCTTTCTTCACTATAAATTAAAACGATCTCCATCGACTCCAAGTTGCTATTCACGCAAGCCATTTTTGACACTTGAAAAACTAATGTAAACACTATCGCAAAAACGTTAATACTAAAATCGGTTTTAAGTATTCGGAATCGCCTGGGGCCTCGTGGAGGAAAGCGATTGGGAACAGCGCACAACGCGAATGAGGCTAGAGACTACAGTAGTAAATATTACAACTTCAATAATTAGCATGTTTAATAAGGATTTTGCAATTTTTTTTTACGATATTGACTATTACCTATACCCAAATTTCTTTGGATATGTTGTGAATGACCCTGTATATGAGCTTAGCACAGAAGTGGAATAATTGTAGGAATCTAACAACGGTAAATAATAAATATACTATAATTAGTCCCAGTTGCAGTGAATCCAATGAGATGTGGTAGTTTATTTTGAGAATAGGATGTTTTTGAAGGCTGTATAGCCAGGAATTTTTCCTTGTAATGTTACTTAGTAGTAGTCGAGATTCCCAAAAATTTGAGTGATTCATTTTTCAAAATTACAAATATTTGCGGAGATACTACATTTTTTAAAATGGTGCCACATATTGCCGGTTATTCACATTGAAGGTTTATCATTTTTGCATGCGCATCAACAAATTGCGGAATGCCAAGTCGAGTGTCAAGAAAATGATTTAAAATAAAACTTCGATTGTTTAGAATCGTGCTACAAGTTAACTCTAATTAATGCATTATAAGTTGATTCTAGTTTAAAAAATCTTGAGTGATTTTAAGAGAGGATTAAAATTAAATTAAGCAATAAACTAAATTTTAACTTCATATTAAAGAAATCCTAAAAGATAGAAAAGAAAGAAAAGTATTAAGTTTAAAGTCGTACTATTTGAAAAGGAGGTCTGTTTATCTAATGATACTTAATTATGGAATGACGGTATATAAATAGTTAGTTGCGATTGGTCAACAACTTGTCATAATCTTTCAATCCACATATACCATACTCGTACTCATTACACTATATGTATTACCAAAGTTTACAGAATAAATATATATTTATTCTGTAAACTTTGGTATTACACTGTAAGTTATTAATACGGTAACCTCTAACTCAGTATATTAAAAATTAATTTAAAGAAATAGACTGCAATACACAAATAACGTATATCAAATCTAAAGTATGTAATTTAATTTTTCATATTAAACTGAATTAAATTTTGTATAGTATCCTAGTATAGTATAGTAATATTGTACTGAGTTATAATTTTACTGTTATTTTCTGTGGTATGTATGTTAACTAGCCGTCGTATTTGTCATTTGTTATGTTCCTGTTCAAGTGAAATATGGTGATTTACACAAATGGTAAATGATATATCAGAAGCGTATTTTCTGTGTAAAGAAATATCGCAAACGTACCTACATTTGTTCGTATCCTTCAAAGACTAAGTTACCACGGAACTTACGATAGCTGTCCACAGCGAAAGCTGTACGAGATATTGCTTATTTATTTAACTCGCCATATTTCATGTGAAAAGTTTTAAGAGTTTTGTGACAACACTGTACAGTTGCTATCCCGTTTCTAATGAAGTGACTAAGCAAACTATATTATGCGTAAATGCCACAGTAAAATCAGCAGTTCTAAACAAGTTAAAAAAAGAAATAGGAAAACACTATTATGCCATATCAACGTTTACGGTTGCTTGATCCTATATCATTTTTTATATAAATTATGTCTGCAGAAATGCGCATTATCACTGCATCAAAAGAGATTCGCATGTTGTCGGATATTTACTCTAAATCAGCCCCAATCAAGCCGGAACAATCTGCCGGAACGGCATCAAACATAATTAACCTGCCACCTAGTTGGTTCTACTCAAAGGTACATCTGCTTCGGCACTAATGGATTTAACCCGTGTATTTGCCGGCCATTCATTTGATCCCGCTATTGAGCGCCCTCCTGCTCGGACGTGCGGAGGGAAAATCTTGTTAGGCTTCCGGGTGGTAATAACGGTTTCTTTTGTCTTACATTCAACATCGACGAGGAGAACCGGAGAAGAGCTGCTAATCGAGACAGGTCCGGATTAGAACCCTAGCGTTGGTTATAGCCCCTAAATAGAGTTTCATCTTAAGAAATCTGGAAACTTGTCAAGGTGGTCCGAAGTTATAATTTTGTTATTGTAATCCCAAATACTATACTTGTGAAGCCATTGCTCCATATTCATCTGGAACCAGTCTGTGTTGGTGTAGTTCATAGAACCGTACATCACATGTGTGTCCTTGAAATCCTTGTCTGATATATTTATTATAAAGCATTGTTCCTCAAAAATATTGTAACAATCAAATCTGATATAGTGTTGTACAAGAAAATATACGTACATGTCTGTGTTTAAGCAAATTATCACAAATTAATTTTTTGTTTTATTCGATCGATAGCCGCACAGTTTAAGGCGTCAGTCCTTTAATCGTGTGCAAATTTCTGCCCGGGTTCGATTCCCGCGGCCGGTAGACCGTAGATTAGCTATGCTTGTACGGAGGATTGGCACCCTCTGTGCAGGTATGGTAGGGTGGAAGAATGTTGGCTTGGGTCAATGTGAGAGATTGACACCGGTTGGCATTTGACCACCCCCCTAATTAATGAGGTTTTCCAGGTTTCCCTCATTCCTGCACTGAATGGTGGTTAGGGCCTACCAACATAAGTCGTTCCTGGGCGC